>NC_072735.1:159738046-159849927 GCF_026930045.1 Uloborus diversus
ACCACGTGTTAAATCTTTCATAACTTTTTTTTTTTGCAAAGAAAGCAAAAAAAAAGAAAAAAATATATGAAAAAATGAGGAATAAGGTCATCGTAATTGTTCAAAAAGAAGAGTTTTTCTATTCACTTTCTTTCTTTTTTTTATATACAAGAGCGTTGTTTGGGCACAATAGCTGGGCAACATCAAATAATTTGGGAAAATAAACCAGTAAAATTAACATGGCGGCATCGAAACAATTAGGGATGAAAATTTATGAAATAAATTATTTCTTCTGTTGTAAACATAAATGAAATTTTCTTACATACATATTTTTTTCAATACGCAAACGGAATAAAATCAGAAATAAATCCCTTGAAGGTCATGGGGAATAGTGCAGTGCACCATGAAGACCGGTTTCCCCACGAAAATTCTTTTGAGGGGATTGTTTACCAAGGTCGCAAGAAAAGAAGATTGAAATGAAAGACTAAACATTAAATCGCGCGAATAAACAATTTCAGATAGCTTCAGGATTTGATTTTAATGAACTATCGATTCATCACAAATGACATTCGTTGTTATTTGTTAAACTCGTTTTGCGAAACATAAGAAGTTTTTGTTTCGGATTTGAAAAATAGAAAAGCGGTTTAGAAGCTCAAGATTACACATTACAGCCCGAGCCCTGATTACTGAATAGACCGACTAGGGACTAGACCGTAGCCTAGGGTCCCCACTATTTAGGGCCCCCAAATGGCAAAAAATATTTCAGGCAATGGTTAAAATTGTTTAATTAAACGGCTAAAATTGTCCAGTTCGAAAACAGGGAACCACAAAAAATCATTTGGCCTTGGGCCCCTGATATCTTAATCGGACCCTGACACAATGATTACATTGTGAATTAATTGATAGTTGTTTGGAGACTGCCAAAAATATTTTTTAAACTTATTTCCTTTCGAAATTACAAACATGACTGTTAGATAGATGCATAAATCATGCATCAATGCCATCTGGAACCATACCACTATTACTTTTATTTTTTGAGAAAAAAAGTTTTTATGGAACCTAATAAGAAATAATGTTCGTGTCAGAGGAAGAAAAATCAAAAACTTTGAAAAATCATAATATACGATACAAAAATGATGATAAGAAGAAGGAACGACTTGGGGGTGCTAAAATTAACGAAATAGAAGAATAAAAAATTTGGAAACTCTATAAAGCAACATTTACTTTTTCGAGTAGCCGGTAGTCCCGGTGGCGGCAAATATTACTGCAATAAGTGTAGTGCGGCTGTGGTTAGTTGAGACCTGAGCAATGTTTACCACATGAGCTCAGTGAAAAAGAAATGTTATCGGAGAATAATTGAGTTGGAATAATTTAGCAAAACTACCACAAAAGTAACCCACCTCCACTCAGAGCCAATCAGGGGTGCCCCCCCTAAGAGCACCCCCCCCTAAATATCGCGAAGATCCCCCCTTCCAAAAAGCAAGAGCCCCCAAAAAAGTGAAAAATACCCATCAAAACACTTCCCCCTCTCATCTGCTCCATGACCCCCCCCCCCCTTAGGTGGGCATCCCTGACGCCAAATACCCTACCTAAAACCGAAAAGTAGTAGCACAAATAGTTGTTTCAATCAAAGCAAATATTTGTGCTTCATATTCATTTTCAAATTTGGAAAAATTCAAATCAAGGGGAAAAAAAGATTGAAAACAACTCAGTCAAGGTGTAATCAATGGCGCCCATATAGGGGGCAAGGGGGAGGGGGGCTTGAGCCCCCCTTAGAAATTAGAACTTCTTTCCTCTTAGTACTTTTTTCTTTTTAAAAATGTAAAAACATTTCTTCTCCAAACATTAATCAATAAGTTATTAAAAATGTCGAATTTTAATGACTCTAATCTGTCTTGAAATCAGCCTCCATGGGGAAAATATCCTGCTAAACCATGGTTAAAATATCTGAGCCCCCCCCCCCCTTACAATTTTACATATGGGCGCCCATGTATGGGTATAGTATTGTAACGGATTCGGTGCGACTTCCACTTTCTTGAAATGAAGACACAGTTCTTGATAAAAACACAGGAACTTTATTTACACTATGTACAGGAGAAATCGTTAACAACTGCTAAATTAATCATCAGCAATTAAGCAATTATCACACAACACCGTAAACTCAACGTTTACAACACGTATTTACTTCCAAATACGAAAACAACACAGCGAAATGCCTCGCAATAAACAGAGCAAATACGCTCTCAGTTCGAAATCTCAATCGAAAACTCACTCTTTATCCAGCGTAACGGTTTATATACACACCGAAGAAATCTCTCAAATATTCCAAACGCTTCTAGAAAATAGTAGACCGTTATCAAATTTTATCAATGAACTAAAAAAAGAAATAGGGGGGTCGTATACTTTAGCCATATGTTAAGGGGTTGTATATTCATTACGGGAAACTATTTACAGGTTTACGTTACTACAATAATTACTATTTACAGGATTTGTAACAGTATATAGTCAATGTTCCATAAACGCTACACAACCATTAAATGATCTTGGAGTTATTTCGCATGCCGAGCTGGAAGTATTTGAAAGGCTTCCAACATGCTTCAGTTATTGAAAAGGTTTGCGTAGTTTGCGTTCTTATCATGGTTCATTGTGTGTTTGCGATGGACAAAAAATGCTAAGATATTTCAAATTATCAATATAATTTTTAAATTTAGTATGGTGCTTAGTTGCCCCCCCCCCCTTTTTTTTAAAAAAAAAGGAAATACTTCTCTCAGTAACCACGATTGCAATAGCTCAAATATGTAATGGGGGTCGCTTCCGAAATTTTAAAAGTATTTTTTTTTCTGAAGGAGCGTGCTTAAAAGCATAGGATTTGACCATTTTTTAAATAATTTGACAAAGTTTAAAATCTTTTAAAAAATTATTTTGTCGGTGTGCAGATTCAATTTCAATTTTTACACTTCTGCACATGGCATCACAAGTGATGAAATGCCATTCACTAATGCCATTAGCGCAGAGCGCAATACTTAAATCGCTTTTTTACTCACATGCACTGGCAACGATATGGTTGATAGCAATCATAGCGATAGCAATATTCAAGTCACCTATGAATTATCATAAGCTGGAAACGCGGTAGACAGCAAGCGAAAGCATTCAGCGTGCCAGTGGAGGAGTGCGCCAAAGTTGATCACTTGTGACGTCATAAAGACCACGCCTTATTTGAAATATCGGACAGTTAAAAATATTAATTAAAAATTAAACGTTTTGAAAGCAAAAGATTTTCCCTGCTCCATGTGTTTTTTTTTTTTTTTTTGAGCAGTCACGATTGCTTATTGTTCTCTCTTGACCGTTTTTGAGGTCCGTGCCTTTTTCAACTTGGACCAGAAGCCTCTGCAGCACCACCGCCCACCGTCCTCTGCAGGCGGCGCGGCTGCTCCGGTCCTGAGCTATCCGCTCCTCCTGGTCAGAGGCGTCCATGTCCTACACACACGCACGCTCACACACATACACACACGCACGCTCACACACATACACACACACGCCTACGTACATACACACAGGTCTACACACACATACAACTATGCACACGTAACCGCCCAGGAGGAGAGGCAGGCTTGGGGGGGGGGGGGGACAGGAGCTGTTCCTAGAAACAATAACTCCAATGAGTAGAGTCCCGTATCAGTTCGTGATTGCGAAAAACATAATTTGAATTCAAAATTTCAGAATTCAAATTAATTTTTTTTTTTTTTTTTTGGCTCATTTAATCAATTTTAAACGACTAAAACTTGCACTTTTGACTGATGGAAACGACCCCATTATGGAAGGATTGAAACAAAACTTGTTCAAAACTGAAAAATCCCAAAAAATCCCGGATCCCAATAGGAACTGAAGCTGAAGGATTCCAATGAGAAATCCATTTCTCGGAAAAATTGACGTTTTGTTCCGCACGTGGCAGCTAATATCCTCATATAAATAATAGCCGATGATCGAGTAACTCATTGAAACTCGCGCCACGGCATAATAATTTTATAATGTGTTTTGTAAATGTTTAACATGCAGGGCAGGGCTTTATCGTGACAAGGCTGAACTCGATCCGGTAACTTAACTATTTTACTGGTAAGACTAATTTCAGGGGATTGATGAAACGAAAAAGTGGTCAACAATGAACGCTACCAACTGGAGTTGAGTGTCAATCCACTGGAGTTACGGTTAAAATGTAGACTAACAAAATATCACCAAACAGGCAATTGATTCGTTTGAAATGTAGAAGAAAAGAAGCAATTTTCATCCATCATACCTTGATGGGAGACTTTCTAGTATTTCATTAAAAATTATTATTTAAAATGGTGATAAACAAAATTTTGTAGCAAAAGAAATCGCAAACGTATGAGTGTGCAAAAAAAATTGATTTATTACCTTTTAAAATTATTACTTTTTAAAGAAATATATGAGCTGTCACGTGCGAGAAAACATGGCGGCTTTTTCGTGGAACGGTCCAGCTGATGAAATATTGCTGCCAAGGGTTGGCACTATCGAATGTTCTTCATTTAAGACAGTAATGGCCAACCTTTTTTTTATTTTACCCGAGGGCCGCACCTCATATTAAGATGTACCTCGCGGGTAGGGCTGCAGAGAGCCAATGCAGGCCCCTAATCAGTTTTGCCACCGCCCCCCCCCCCCAAAAAAAAAAAGAAGAAGAAGAAAAGAAGAAAAAAAGAAGAAAGAAAGAAAAAAAATTCACAATTGCTTACAAGAAAAAAATTAACTATATTTTAAGTGCCGTAACAGCAAATACCAAAAGAGTAAATTTTACTAACAATCATAATTTTATTTCAGAAATGCTACTTGCTAAGTAATTAAAAAAAAGACTTAAAAAATTCAACTTATCTTTTAAAACAATGCCTTTGTGCATTTCGTGGTGTGCCATCGTGGTTACTGGGAAAAATATTTCCTCTTAAAAACAAAGGGAGGGGAGGGGGCAACTAAACAGCAGACTAAATTTAAAAATTAATTGCAATGGCTATGTCTGACGTCTAATCCTTTGAAGAATCCTCAATCTTGCTTTCTTTTATTAATGACTAGTGGTACCCCGCACGGCTTTGCCCGTAATAGAAAAATTAAAAGGTCTTTTGGTTCGCCTGTATATTTACAAATAATGTGTGGTGAATTTTCTCGCCAATTGGCTTGTACCCATGTTACGGTTCCACGCTATGATAATTTCGTATCTCGCCAATTGGCTTGTGCCCATGTCACGGTTCCACGTAATGATAATTTCGTAATTTACTCGTCCATCTTATGATAGTTTTGTTCCTAAAATTGGAATAGAAAAAGAATCACATCGAATGTTCGAAAAATCGCTTCGATGTGCACACCCTCATGCTACAAACAAACTTTGTGCCAAATTTCATGAAAATGGGCCGAACGGTCTAGGTGCTATGCGCGTCACAGACATCCAGACATTCTCCGGACAGAGAGACTTTCAGCTTTATTATTAGTAAAGAAGATCACACTTTTTAAAAGATCATTTCAAAAACTAAACAGTTTATTTTCGAGTGATAGACACGGAGTGGGCAAAAATACATCGAGACGGGCCCCCAAGAGTGCAAACATGCCGCTTGACGTCAGTAATGCAATTCGCAATTCGACAGCCTCTCAACCCTGACATGGATTCTCGTCGGGTCAGAAAACATAAAAATTAAAATATATTTAAATGCATAGTAACATCAAACATGGGAAAAGGCGGAAAAATGCAAAGAGAAATTAATATAACTAAGAACTGTTGTTATCATTGCTACGGTGCAGGGGTGCTCACCCCACCCCCAAGGGCAAGAGCACACGCCTCTCCCTAAATTTCGCGAAGACCCCCTTCCCCCAAAAACAAGAGACCCCTCCAAAAGTAAAAAATACCCCCTCAAAGCACCCCTTCCCTTAAAAATTTCAATGGCGCAGTCTGCGGCATGCCCCCCCCCCCCCTTCGTGGGCACCCCTGGCTACGTGTTCTATTCATAAATACGAAATTTCCATCCTTTTCTTTTTTTCAAACCAATTTCTGACCGTTTGGCTCCAAATTTGCGACAATCGTTTTAAATACCGAATGAAGGTGATCTATTGGTTTTGGCGAGTTCTAGAATAGTTTTCAATCCTTAAAATTGAGCATAACAACGGGCCACACGAATGAGCTTCGCGGACCACATATGGTCCGTGGTCCGTAGGTTCGACATCACTGATGTAGATGAACTGATAATTTATGTTG
Source organism: Uloborus diversus (assembly GCF_026930045.1). Taxonomy (NCBI): domain Eukaryota; kingdom Metazoa; phylum Arthropoda; class Arachnida; order Araneae; family Uloboridae; genus Uloborus; species Uloborus diversus. The sequence goes on from NC_072735.1 coordinate 159,744,276, forward strand.
TTGTGCATTCCAGCAGAATCTTAAGTTTTCATTTTGACTCCTAATTATTTCAAGCTTTGACACGTATTCACGTACACACATTCTCGTCTTCTTCCAAAGAAAAATATTTTTGAGCACTTTAATGAATTACTTATGCATAAACAATGGGGGTCATTTCCGAAATTTAATTTTTTTTTCTGAAAAAGCATGCTTAAAAACATAGGCTTTGATCATTTTTTAAATAATTTGACAAAGTTTTATTTTTTAACGATTATTTTAATCGGTGCGCAGATTCAATTTCATTTTTAAGCCTTTGCACGTCACAAGTAATAAAATGCCATTCACTGATACCATTAGCGCAGAGTGTAATATTTTAATTCGCTTCTTTACTCTTATGTAGTGGCAATGATGGTTGATAGCAAGCGTAGAGCGCAAAATTTAATTCGCTTCTGAATTATCATAACCTGGAAATACGTTAGACAGCAAGCGCAAACATTCAGCGAGCCAGTGGAGTTCGCGCCTAAGTACATCACTTGTGTTGCTATAAAGACCTCGCCTTGTTTGAAAAATCGGACATTTAAAAATATTAATTAAAAATTAAATGTTGGGAAAATGAAAGTATTTTCTGGGTCCATGTTATTATCATCATTATTATTATTATTATTATTATTATTACTATTTTTTTTTTTTGCTCATTCTATCAACTTCAGTGACTAAAAGTAGTATTTTTGACTGAAGGAAACAACCCCATTCCCAATAGAGTACACATAGTCAAATTGAGCTGCATCATTGAAAAAGTATTAATTGGTGGTAATTATTAAAATTAATAAAAGAAGTTCCAAAGTTTCGGACATAATTTGTACCATTTTCGCGAGAATGACCCACGTATTTATTCAAAATCTAGTCCCTTCTCAGGAGCGCTCCGATGGGAAGTCACGGGTGGGAAGTCACTGTGATCTCCCAAAAATTTTCTTATTCAGCAAATTCTGTCTGGCGATTCGGCAAACTTCAAGATAGCACTGCAAAATTTAAATGTAAAAAAAAAAAAATGTCCATAATGCTGCTGTGCTCATTTTTCATATACGGTAAAATTTGGAATTTCATTCGGCAAATTGAAAATTCTCCCTCCTTCCAAAAAGCTTAGTTCCGAGCGCTCCTGTTTATGGGCGCCCATATGAAGGGGGAATGCCCCCTTCTTAGAAATATTAACTTCCTTGCTTTTAGTACTTTTTTTTCTTGTCAAAAATGTAAAAACATTTCTTCTCCAGCCATAAATAAAAAGTTATTAAAAATGTCAAATTTTAATAACTCAAATCTGTACTGAAATCGGTTGCTATGGGGAAAATATCATTCTAAACCATGGGGAAAATATCTGAGCCCTCCCCCTTTAAATTTTGCATATGGGTGCCCCTGCCCATGCCTCTGTTCCTCCTTTTACATTCTGCGTACAGTTCGCAAAATATGATTTTCTAAACATCTTGTTCGAATTAGAAAATCCGAACAAAAGGTAGTAGAAGCGTGAAAATTAGCTCATCTGTGTAGCTAGGTAAAATGCAAAATCCTTTTATTGCATGTCTGTAAAGCAAATTTTCCAATAGCTTATGTTTATCTTTGATAATGGTTGACGCAGAGTATTGGGGGAAAGCCACTGAGCACCGCGATCAATTTTTGACAGAATCAGCTGACTTTTTTGCGTCGAGCAGGGTTGCAGGGTTGTGTGTGGATGGATGCCAAAGCGAGATCACTTTTGTCGCCAAAGACTCACATAATCGCCAAAAATTGAGCATTTGCTAATGCGGCTTTACTCAGCGAATAAAACTGATTTTACTCTGTAAGTAAGCAACATTCATATTGATCGTGAACGAATTTATTTGAAAGCAAAAATTTACTTAATGCTATGTTGCTAGATTTGAAAAAGAAAACTTTGTCCGACAACTATCCTTTTATAGGGTGGTGTTTTTGACTGACGAATAAATTTTCAAAACAAATTGTTTTTTTTTTAAATATTTTTTTTAATTTAACGTATAGAATATTGTATTGGAGTTTTTGAAAACGATTTTTTTTTAACGAAGTTGTGTTGAAATTATTTCATTTGTATTTTAAAAAGCTAAAATGTAAAAGAAAATAGAGTACACTCTCGTTAGTCCGAATAATCCGGATCACATTTGTAAACTTTGTAAAAATGTAAGATCACATAGATTATCGTAATTTCACATTATGATAACAAGAGCGTAACTTTTAGTACAACAAATATTTACTCATTATTTAGATAAATTTGTAATAAAACGCTTGGATCTCAGTGCTTTATTTCAAATGCAACACTTGTTTAAGAACGACAGAGTACTAAAAAGACTAATTCTTTGCTTATAAAAATATTTTTTGATGCTTTGTAAACAATTCAACTTTATTTTATTATCACATATGGCTTTTTATCTTTAAAAAAAAAAAAAAAAAGCGAAGTAAGTCCGATTATACAAAGCATGGAAAAAACAAAAACCTTCAAAATGCTTATGACACTATTCTTGCTGATTTTCATGTAAAAGGATCTCCACAACTCAAATATGTCCACTGTTTCTCCCCACCATCCAGTAACCCCCACATTTTGGAAATTCCCTTTATTTTATTTGGAGGGGAGGGGACTACTGTATTAACGGTTAACATTTTTCTGGGGGGCTAGAGAGGTGAAACATTCAAAAGCAGGAACATTTGTAGCAAGTTATTAGACTCTTGGGGTTATCCCCCCCCCCAAAAATAAATAAATAAATAAATAAAAATATCCTCAAAAATGATCATTTTTCCCTAGAGGTTTGTTTTACAAATTTTTTACTTGTTTATTGGTGTAAAACCTAAGCCAGATTGTCGAACCCACTTTTATGAGTCCCATGTTCGAAAAACTATTCACCTTGTAAAAAAAATTACATTCACAGGTATACTTAAGGTCACAAATGAAATTAAGTAAGCTTTTAAAATAGCATGATGTATATTTATATTTCTGCGGATGCATCTTCCACATTATTTATCACTATATCAAAAGTTATAAACAATGGTGGTTGTGCAATATTCCATGCCCTGAAATATAAATATGCATAAATGATTTATTATAAGCATTTTAATTTCATTATTTTAATAATCTGTGATATTAATTACACCTGTAAATGTAACTAGAATAAATATAAATAACACAGTGAAGGTCTTAGCTGAAGATCTGCGATGTGACTCGTAGCATGCAACATGCGATGCTACCAAAATTTTTTTTAATTTAGTTTTAATGCATGAACATTTTTTTGGACATGATCTTATGTCGAGTGATACCGATACTCTGGTTTTATATCGAAAAATAAGTGAAAAAAAAATCAGAAAATAAGAACGTTTTTGATAGTTTTTAAAAATTATTTGAGGGAGAAATACCCCGAAAAGTCTCCGAGCCTACCAAAAATACAATTCATGCTTTTAACTTTTCACCTCTCTAATTTCTTTCTTAGAAGAATATTAAAGGTAAATGTAATGCTCCCTTAAACCTCAAAATACAAATAATGGTTAAGAAACTGTCGGGGGGGGGGGGGGGGGGGGGGGGAGGAAGGCGCCATTTCTGAAACGTGGAGACTGATGGGAGAACACGGTGGTCATATTTGGCTTCAGGGGGTCATTTTACATAGAATAACCCAGAAATGGGGTCAGAAGTTTTTTTTTTTTTTTTTTTTTGACGTGTAGTGAATTTTATATTGTCGTTCTAGAATGAATTTCGCTGCTCATAGAATTGAGGACAAAAAGTTTCAAATCAAGTTTCTAAATTAATTAAATTAGTGACTGAAAGATATCGTCATTTTTAGTAGCGCAAAGTGTGAAGATTATTCTCGCTTGTTAAGCATTCAAAAACTTCGCAATTTTGCCACAGAAGATTTTTTCAATGAAATATTTCCATCAATTTAAATTGATATGTATGTACATTATTCCTTCAATCCAAAATTTTTTTGGGGAAATTCAACTTTTGAAAGTGTCACAAAGCAGGGGGCACACACCCCTAAGATATCGTGAAGACCCCCCAAAAGCAAAAGCCCCTCTCCAAAAATGAGAAAAAACACCCCTCAAAACACCCCCTCTAAAAATTTCAATGGCGCAGTCTGCACCATGAGTTTCCCTAGGTGGGCACCCCTGCACAAAGTGCCCTCCTCACCCCCCCCCCCTTTAGGGTTCGTTAATTAATTCTTCAGTTTAATGTAAACAAACCAATAACAAGAAAGTTAACAGAATTGAAAATGTTCGTTTCTTCCAACAGGAAATTTGAAGCGATAGCAGGCGATAAATTTTCATTTATCAGGTAATTTATTAAGTAAATATGAGCAACGGTTGTGTCAGGTCGCGATTTTAAGCAAACGTTCAGGTTTCCTAATCCAATTGCGTTAGTTGTTATCGAACAACTGTTCGTTTCTCACTTATGTCTGGAAAACATTTGCACACAGTTTGCAATATAGTAAACATTATTCATTCGAACTTCGAACATGCGTTCGTATAGAACCATTAAAACTGCTTTTGCTCCGTGAGGTTTTAAGTTTCATAACGAAAGCAATTGCCCGTAGATTTCTGCAAATGTTTTCTACAGACGTTTAGCACATAATACTAAACTAACACGTACTGTTACTTGATAAGTCAATGCATTACTGTAGAGTTTAAACAATTATGTTATCCATTATTCATTCGAATTTCGAACCTGCTTTGGTATAGAGCAAAACCATTAAAACTGCTTTTGCTCCGTGTTAATAACCCCTTCAGAAACGCTGGGGTGCCCACCTCCCTAAGAGCAAGGGCGCACCCCCCTAAATACCACGAAGCCCCTCCCCAGAAGCAAGAGCCCCCTAAATGAAAAAAATACCTCTCAAACCCCTCCCCCTAAACATTTCAGTTTCGCAGTCTGCGCCATGACCCTCTCTAGTTGAGCACCCCTGAGAAACGTGGGTGCAATCATTTTTTTAAGGCGTAAAAGATATTTTATCACACTATATACAGTAAATCCCCTCCTAACGGACACCCCTCAAAGGCGGACATCCTTCTTATGCAGACAATTTTTAATTCCCTAGTTCCAATGGAAATAGCATTATTAGACCCCTGTCCTCCTGCGGACACCTCTCTGTTGCGGACAAAACAAATTGTCCTGTTAGTGTCCGCATTAGAGGGATTTTGCTGTATAATAGATGGGACTTCTAAAAAACAAAAATAGAAATTAAGAAAGAGGAAGGAGACGAGGAAATATCATTTTTTAAAAGTGCATTCTTGAATCTGAAGAAAAATAAATGCAGTGTACGGTTTATTTACCATTTAAAAAAGAGCCCCTCTGAATTGAAAAAATAATCGATGCGATGAAGTAATACATAAGGCCATAGGCGGCTAGTGCACAAAAACATCGGGGGATCAAACGAAGTCGGTTAGGCCCTTTCGAAAAAGTTTTAAAATTATTGGTCTTATTTTTAACCAAAGATAACTGGGTCAGCCCTTTCTATTATTTTCTACTCTCATTTCAGAAACTAGCCGGTAAAATAACCCTCAGGTGGCAATTTTTTTTTTTCTTTAAATGACTTCATATTACTTATTTGTAATTTTCAATGAGAAAAAATTTTTTATAAAAATTTTCTCCTTTTTTGGGATTAGTAGCTCAAAAAGGGTGGTGGGAATGTTTTCAACCCCAAGAGCCCTTGGTTTCAGTCATTGGCAATTCTAATATATAGTAGTTTATACACATGAAGGCACTGTTAAGATCCCTCAACATACACACTATATAGTTGGGGCAAACCTAACCTGGCAGCACTGTGAAAGCTACGCAGATCCTAATCCACTGCATTTACGACGCTGCCAGGTTTGGTTTGCCCCCACTATGGAAAGTTACGCTGTGCTTAGAACAATTTAGAATAAAATATTCTGTGGTCATCATTGCTCGTTCTGTCTCGTTTTGCTACAAAAATTTAAAAATTTAGTTGCCACATGATAATAATAATAATAATAATAATAATATATATATATATATTGTTACAAATTCTGTAAATAGTAATTATTGTAGGAACGTAACCTGTAAATAGTTTCCCGTAATGAATATACAACCCCTTTTTCATATGGCTAAAGTATACGACCCCTATTTCCTTTTTGTTCATTGATAAAATTTGATAACGATCTACTACTTTACAGAAGCGTGTGGAATATTTGTAGAAAATTCTTGGATGTTTATAAAAGCCGTTAGCGATGGATAAACGGTTAGTTTCGATTGAGATTTCGAACTGAGTGCATTTTTGCTCTGCTTATTGCGAGGCATTTCGCTGTGTTGTTTTCGTATTTGGAAGTAAATACGTGTGTAAACGTTGAGTTTACGGTGTTGTGTGATAATTGCTTAATTGCTGATGAATAATTTAGCAGTTGTTGAAGATCTTTCCTGTACATAGTGTAAATAAATTTCCTGTGTTTTTATCAAGAACTGTGTCTTCATTTCAAGAAAGTGGAAGTCGCACCGAATCCGTTACAATTGGCGCCCAACGTGGGGCTACTTCAGGACTTTCTTGCAGTAAGTGTGACTTTGGACATTTTTTCACAAAGACTTTTTAAATTTGGACTTTATTTTTATGGTGATTACTCGCGCAATGGATGAACAATTAAAACAACTGCTTGATGCAATCAACTCTGTGAAGAGTGATATGGCGGCTAATCAAGAACAATTAAAAAATGATATGGCGGCTAATCAAGAACAATTAAAAAATGATATGGCGGCTAATCAAGAACAATTAAAAAATGATATGGCGGCTAATCAAGAACAATTAAAAAATGATATGGCTGCTAATCAAGAACAATGGAAAAGTGATTTAATGGTGCTGAAAAAGGATTTAGCTTCTAACCAAGAGGAAATTATAAACGACCTTACTTCGGTAAAGACTGTGATGGAAAATAAATTTAATGAGATAGAGCATCGAGTTGATGCTTTTGATAAAAAATTTGAAACAGTAGAAAACCGTATCGCAACAGTTGAGAATCATGTGGATGAGAAAATTAAAGACATGGAAAGGAGATTGGCGACCGCGGAAAGCAGCTCTGTACAGTTTTGCGCTCCCACATCTGTTGCTCGACCGTCCATTAAACTGGCCACATTTGATGGGAAAAGTTCGTGGCAGGTGTACAAGACCCAATTCATGATAGTGGCGGAAGCGAACGGATGGGACTCTGCTACCAAGGCCTGCCATCTTGCAGCATCCCTGAGAGGTGACGCAGCGGACATTCTTCAGACCCTTCCGGACAGCCAGCGCCTGGATTTCGCCGCCCTCACATCTGCGTTGGAGCTTCGCTTCGGTGAGAAGTGCCAGAAAGATTTCAGCCGACTCCAGTTGAAGTCCCGTTTCCAGAAAACCGGGGAAACCCTGCAAGAGCTTGCGGCGGACATCGAGAGACTGTCTCATCTTGCTTTTTGCGACTGTCCTGCGGATGTTCGAGACAACCTGGCACTCAACTACTACATCGACGGGGTTCGAGATCCGGAAATCCAGAAAGCTCTACGGATGGCGGATGTCAAAGACCTGAGTTCCGCTGTTGTATATGCGATGAAGTTGGAGGCCGCCCAGCAAGCAACCCGCAAGGATCGCCATTCAATCCGCGGCGTGAAAACTGATGAGCCTGATTCGGTTTCGTCACGCTTTGCTGAACTGGAAAAGCAAATAAAAGAAATTGCAGGAACCCTCAAAAGGATTTCGGCTCCCAAGGACCAAAATGGACAATCACTTAAGTGCTGGAAATGCGGCGGCGAGGGTCATTTACGAAGAAACTGTGAAACTCGCCAAGAAACCAGAGGGAAGAGCACCTCTCCCTCTCGGGTCCAGGAAAACTAAGCCATGGCAATCTCGCGGGGCGGAGGTCGCCAAATTGGAATGAGCCCCATCTTAAAATTTTCCAGATTTCATCGACGAGTGGCGGCAGTAATGGACTGTTTGTTTACGCATATGTAAACGGGTTTCCCTGCGAACTGATTATTGACACTGGAGCCAATGTTACAATTATTAGAACAGATGTGGCTCGTCCATTTGGACTCAACATTCTATGGACGCCGCCCTGCGTTACCCTCCAAACTGTGACAGGTGACAAGATCGAGATTGAAGGTAAAGTGAACTTAGAAATTGTGTTTGGAAATGCCACTTACCATCATACGGCATTCGTTGCTGCTATCACAGACCCCTGCATTCTCGGATTGGACTTTTTAAAGAAGTATGATTTCAACCTCGACTTCAAGACTAATGAACTGCACTCGATGAGAGAAGACATAGCCGTTTTCCCCGCAGAAAGTGATGTAAAATCCGCTCATCAAATAATAGCCCAAACAGATTTATCGATTCCCTCAAGGTCAGAATCATTAATACCTGGCTCCATTGAAGAAAGCAATAGTTTTCGATTTGGACTCATTGAATACCCCAACTTAAGCAATAGCCCAAAAGGAGTGCTGGTAGCATCTACGCTTGTGGACCTTTCTAAGGGTGTAATTCCTGTGAGAGTCGCCAACGTGAGTGAAAGGCCAAGGAATATCCGGAAAGGTGAAGTGTTAGCAACTTGTACTCCAGTAAACTGCATCATTAGAATAATCAATTCCCCCGAGACTGTGTCTTCTGAGTCCTTGACATCGAAGTTAATTGGGAGTGCACCCTTATCGAAGGATCAAAGAACTGCTGCGGAACAATTGGTGGACGACTTCAAGCATCTGTTTTCATCTACATCGGAGGATGTTGGCCGTACGAATTTAACGCAGCATAGGATTGACACTGGAGAACACCCCCCTATTAAACAGCATCCAAGACGACTACCGTTCGCTAAGAAGGAAGAGGTTGAAACCCTCCTGAAAGAGATGAAGGAGAATGATGTAATCGAACCGTCATCCAGTCCTTGGGCCTCTCCCATCGTCTTGGTCCGAAAGAAAGATGGCTCCACCAGATTTTGTGTCGATTACCGACGATTGAATGAAATCACCAAGAAAGACAGTTACCCTCTTCCACGGATAGACGATACCTTGGACACTCTTTCCGGACACAAGTGGTTTTCGACCCTGGACTTGAAGAGCGGCTACTGGCAGGTTGAGATACACCCTGAGGACCGAGAGAAGACAGCGTTTACAACTGGACAAGGCTTATGGCAGTTTAAAGTGATGCCCTTCGGCCTCTGCAATGCACCAGCTACGTTCGAGCGTCTTATGGAGACAGTGTTAAGAGGACTCTCTTACGAATCCTGTCTGGTCTACTTAGACGATATCATCATCGTGGGACGCAGCTTCGAAGAACATCTGGCAAATCTTAGGAAGGTGCTGCAAAAGCTTAATGAAGTCAATCTGAAGTTAAGCCCGTCCAAATGTAATTTGTTCCGCCGGGAAGTGAACTACCTTGGTCACATCATCTCTTCTGAGGGTGTACAAACCGATCCAGAGAAGGTATCTGCGGTCAGGAGTTGGAGTCGTCCCGAAAACATCCATCAGTTGCGAAGTTTCCTGGGGCTCTGCACGTACTACAGGAAGTTTGTGAAGGGTTTTTCCAACATTGCACGACCTTTGCATAAGCTGACGGAGAGCAAGCAAAAGTTTGAATGGTCCAAAGAATGCGAAGATGCATTTCTACGACTGAAGGAGGCTTTAACATCAACGCCTATCCTCGCCTATCCTCAGCCTGAAAAATCCTTCATCCTGGACACTGATGCGAGCAACGAGGGAATTGGAGCTGTTTTATCCCAAGAAATTGACGGAAATGAACATGTCATCGCTTACTGGAGCAAATGCTTATCAAAGTCGGAGCGAAATTACTGCGTCACCAGAAAGGAGTTACTGGCCATAGTGAAAGCTGTAGAACACTTCCATCATTACCTCTACGGCCGAAAATTTCTGCTTCGGACAGATCATGCCTCGTTAACTTGGCTTTTGAACTTCAAGAATCCAGAAGGCCAGATAGCCAGGTGGATACAGCGGCTCCAGGAATATGACATGGAGATCAAGCACCGAAAAGGGTTGTCTCACGGTAATGCAGACGCTTTATCAAGGAGACCCTGTCCTGAGAACTGCAATTATTGTTCCCGAATCGAGAAACAGTATGGAACGACTAGCCCTATTTCCTATCAGGTGACAGTGACTCCAATATCATCAGAACCTGATCCATGGAGTGACGACCAAGTTCGAAAAGATCAACTTGAAGACCCCGACATAAAACCAATTTTGGAGTTCATGGAAAGTGACAGTCGGCGACCTAGCTGGCAGGACGTTTCCATCTTCAGTCCTGCAACAAAGAGATACTGGGCTTTATGGAACTCGCTCCATTTACGGAACGGCGTGCTACACCGAAAATGGGAATCTGACGACGGCAAAACATCTAGGTGGCAGTTACTACTTTCCCGATCAAGGATTTCAGATGTTCTGAAAGAAATACATAGTAGTGCGACTGGAGGACATTTTGGTGTCCTGAAAACCCTCAATAAAGTTCGGGAGCGCTTCTTCTGGAGCAAGGCGAAGGATGACGTGGAGAAGTAGTGCCATTCTTGTGACGCCTGTGCTGCTCGTAAAGGACCGAAGAAGAGAAGCAGAGGGAAGCTACATCTGTACAACGTTGGAGCTCCTTTCGAACGAATTGGGATCGACATCCTGGGTCCTCTACCAAGAACTGCTGATGGGAACAAATACATTCTTGTTTCCATCGACTACTTCACCAAATGGCCGGAAGCATATCCCATTCCATATCAAGAGGCTACCACCGTAGCAGAGACTCTAGTCCAAAATTGGATCTCGAGATATGGAACACCTTTGCAGATTCATTCCGATCAAGGGAGGAATTTCATCTCTGCTGTGTTTAAGGGCCTATGTCAAATTCTCGGAATTCAGAAAACTAGGACAACACCACTACACCCACAATCGGACGGCATGGTGGAGAGATTTAACCGCACAATCCTGAACAATCTCTCACTTATGGTATCCAGAAATCAACAGGATTGGGACAAGAAGCTACCTTTGTTCCTGCTGGCCTACCGCAGTGCTGTCCACGAGACTACTGGATTTGCCCCATCTCAGATGCTCTTCGGACGAGAGCTTCGGCTACCTTGTGATCTCGTCTTCGGTCGTCCTCCGGATGCGCCTTCATCGCCTGAGGAGTACATCCAGGATCTCCAGGCCCGGTTGGAAGACGTTCATAACTTCGCACGAGAGCGAATCAACATCGCGGCGGAGAAGATGAAGACCCGATACGACACAAGGTCTACTGGACATGAATTCAACGAAGGCGACAAGGTTTGGTTATGGAATCCCATCCGACGGAAAGGTCTTTCACCCAAATTGCAGTCGCATTGGGATGGACCCTACAAAGTCGTTAACCGACTAAATGACGTCGTAGTGAGGATCCAAAAATCACCTAATGCAAAACCTAGGGTTGTACATTATGATCGGTTAGCCCCATACTATGGCCATAGTTCATGAGTATTACGTAAGCAACCATGGTTGATAACATAAAAGTTGTAGATAATTTTTGCTTTTAATGTTTAGTAATATTTCTTGTTATTATTGTGTTTTCTGTATCTGTTAGTTATTAATTAATGTGTATATTTGTAAACTTGTGATAGAAGTTTGGCACCCTTTCTGGGGATTGTACTGCCCGGGACGTGCAGTCCTTGGGAAGGGGGCAATGTTACAAATTCTGTAAATAGTAATTATTGTAGGAACGTAACCTGTAAATAGTTTCCCGTAATGAATATACAACCCCTTTTTCATATGGCTAAAGTATACGACCCCTATTTCCTTTTTGTTCATTGATAAAATTTGATAACGGTCCACTACTTTACAGAAGCGTGTGGAATATTTGTGGAAAATTCTTGGATGTTTATAAAAGCCGTTAGCGATGGATAAACGGTTAGTTTCGATTGAGATTTCGAACTGAGTGCATTTTTGCTCTGCTTATTGCGAGGCATTTCGCTGTGTTGTTTTCGTATTTGGAAGTAAATACGTGTGTAAACGTTGAGTTTACGGTGTTGTGTGATAATTGCTTAATTGCTGATGAATAATTTAGCAGTTGTTGAAGATCTTTCCTGTACATAGTGTAAATAAATTTCCTGTGTTTTTTATCAAGAACTGTGTCTTCATTTCAAGAAAGTGGAAGTCGCACCGAATCCGTTACAATATATATATATATATATATATATATATATATATATATATATATATATATATATATATATATATATATATATATATATATATATATATATATATATATATATATATATATATATATATATATATATATATATATGTATATGTATGTATGTATATACATATATATTTTCTGATACGGTCACATTTGTTGTTAGAAGAATAGAGGCAACAGCGGGTTTTAGAGGGGGGGGGGGCTGCCATAACAATAAATATTAATTTAACTATATCATTTGTTATTTTTAATCCACTTCTCTACAACATGAAGAGTTGTTTTTTTACAGTTATTTAAAAAGAACAGAACATACACAAAGAAAAATTTTATAAAAAGTATTTTCGTTTGCCAAAGAAGTAATACTGGAGTCACAAGCCAGAGCAGCAGAATACATTTAACTCAATGGTTTCGAATTCAAGGAAACGTAATATCACGATGCGTTCATTAATTCTTCTTTGATGGAATGAATAATTAACATTAAAAATAAAAAGAAATGGGTAGACGTAGACGTACCCTAGAAGAGTAATTTAGATCCAAGAAGCTATTTGCGAAATAATAGATTTCTTTTTCAGTTTATTAACAGGATGCAAAATGCAAGAAATCACATGGTAATTTCTTGGCAAAACGCAAAACCACAATATAAATGGAAACGGCAAGTAGTATCAAAATGTTATCTCAACTGTACCATAGTTTTAAAGACAAATAAGCAACTGCTTTGAAATTCACAAAGAAATAGTTTCTGAATCCTTCAATGAAACTTATACGTTATGATGCTGTGATATTTCTTAATTACATCAGATTTTGTATAGTTAAACTTAAATTATACTAGTTTAAAAAAACGAAAATGAGGTAGGGTTTGTTTTATAACTTTGCTCTCGTGTTATAATCAATATGACAATATCCCTAATTATAACTGAACATTTTATAGCATCTCCGTGAATTTATATGAGGTTTTTTATTCAAGTGGCTTTAATCGTTAAATATATTTTACGTTCACATTTAAAGTGTAATAGTGCGTAACATTTATATTTTCAAAAGTAAATTAATTGGCCTCAGGGGATCCTAACAACAAAAACATTAAAAATTAAAGTCATGAAAATCTTTGTTAATGAAACATTGTATGGGGGAAGGGGGGTGCACTTTCCTGGGGCCCTTCCAAAAATTATTTTTGCATTCACCTCTGAATAGAGAACCCATTGCAGTTACTGACAAAAGCAGTGGTGTAGTCGTAAAATATTTACGACTACGAACGCCAGATTTACTATAGTTCAGCTCCTGGTAAAGTAAAGAGGGATCTGTAATCCCCCCATGGATTCTCTCACACTCCCGCCCCTAGACGACATCTGTGTGCCAAACTAAAGACTTGGCTACTTTTCTCTTTTCCTCTCTCCTTTTTTTTTCTTTTCCTTTCTTTTTCTCCTCCACCTCCGCTTCGTGCTTGTTTCAAAGATTGCTGACTAGAATATTTTACAAGGGCGTATATAAAGGAGGGGCTGGGGGGCCTCGGGCCCCCTCCAAAATCTGGGGAATTTTTAAAATAAAGGTATTTATTTTTGGTTTTATTTTCTCACAAATAATTTCCTAACTTTTACCTACAAAAGAATAAATAAATAAATATGATAGTGATAATAATTATTATAATACGTTAGATCACAGATTTCCGAACCGGGTGCCGTAGGAAGAGGTGAGGGGTGCCGCGAAGTGTCTATGGTAACCATTATATGTATATAAAACTAGACAAGGATGCCGTGTGAAAATTCTAATTCTCCAAAGGACGCCGCGAGTCGTTAAAGTTAAGGAACCCTGCGTTAGATATCACCAGGCAATGGTGTTTCAGAAAGGGTCAGAGAATCCATACCACTTACTCAAGAAAAGAACGTATCTTGGGAAAGCGAAGTTTTTTTTAACAAAAAGAAAAGCAAATAATGTTGGGAAAAAAACCTCAATTCTTTTAAAAAGAAATCTTTTCATTAATTTTTTTAAACAAATGCAGCTTATTGCTTAGCAAATTCCCCTTTCTTTCTTTCACCCCCCCCCCCTTCCTTTTTTTTCCTTCCTAGTCAGTTACTATTTTAGTTACTATTTTCTTTTATCCTTTGCACCGGCTTTAATTCTATTTTTCATGAAATCTAAAGCAAAAATGAACAAAATTTTAGGACCTTATAAGTAATTCCGCTTTAAAATCAAAATTGTGGTGTTCCACCCTTCCCCCCTCTCCCAGTTTACCAGTTTGTTGATAAGTGTTGGAGTGGTAGGCTATAAAAATCTGTTATCTAGCCAATAAAAAGGATTTTATATCAGACCTTGACCGCAAGTTTGTTGAGATAGCGCATTTCTCATTTGATTTAATTTAATGGGCTCCTTCTCTGACCATACAATCAAGGTCCCCCAGCTTGCTGCATCATCGTCTGCAGAAATATGACACATGGATGGCAACTCGTTTCTCAAGGACATGTTGCTCCCCCCGCTGAAAAGGAGGTCCGTTCTGGAAGTGGCGTCACCAGTCTCAGAGGGGGGAGGAGGAGAAGGCTGCTCCTTCCCTTCATAGGAGTCATAAAAGAGGAGGGGGGATGTGAGAGTGCCCTGGGAATAGTTGCTATGGCGAACCCGAAGCCCTTTGCTGCAAGAGGGATACTAGCTGATCAGTAAAATGTTATCAGATTAACCAGGAGGTGAGTTGTTCTTTGACACACACACACACACAGGGGCGTGCACAGGCAGGGTGTGTGTGTGGGGGGGGGGGGAGAAGGGACACCTGTTAGGGGCCCAATATTTTTAAAACTAGGCGTGAAATATTGGAGTAAACAATATGGAGGGGGCCCCATTAAAGTTATTTGTGACGGGCTCGAAAATTTCTGTCTTCGACACGGTTCTGTTTCGACACAGATATTTGAGAATTTCGATACACACATATACATACATGCATACACACATATCACATACCTACATACATGCAAGAATGCAGGGGCGCAGACAGGGTTTTGGGGGTCGACAAACTCCTCCCAGGACCCTCAATTTTAGCTCGGTATTTTTGCAGTCCTATTTGTGTGGATCAAGCAGGGAAGGGAATCATGGGGGGTCATGACCCCCCCCCCCCTTAGGAGACCAAACATTTCCCAAAACTAATTTGGAGACTAATACATCGGACAATTTGCTCTAGGTTGAGATTCGGTTGCAAAAATTGCCGTTTGTCTCGCCTCCGATAATGACCCCCTCCAAAACCAGAAGTTTGATCCGCCCTTATGTGGTCAACCCCCCCTCCAAGCTATATTTTGCCTGATCTAGTTTCTCATAAGTAATTACTAAAATTAGGATTGTGACTTTTAACCAAAGGCTCTGGGAAGATTGACTGCTGCCCCCCCCCCTAGCTATGCCCCTGAAAGTGTGATAGGGAAATACTAATACGCGCTGCCAGATACGGATGAAGCAGTTTCAATCACCTCCCCTTTAAAAGCTATGAATTCGTTTAATTATTTTTGTTCATTTATTTCAAAATCTTTTTTGTGCCACGCTACATTCTTTTATAAAATTGATCAAATTTTCCATTAATTATTGCCAGGGCCTTATTAAAGGGGGGGGGGGAGGGTAAGTCTCGTTTCCCCTCCATCCAGTCTCAGAATACTTGGTGCTAACTTTTTTCAAATCCAAATGTGTACATATACACATACATGTACCAAAATACATATACATGTGAGAACTGTTTTGATCCTTGATCCTTCTCCTCAGCATGGTCGCCCATATGTAAAATTTTAAGGGGTGAAAGGGGGGGGGCTTAAAAAATTTCTGAAGAGCCCTCAGGGCTGTTGTTGGGGGGGGGGGGGAGGTTAAAGTTGGGAGCCGCTGTGCCCCGAAATATTCTTTTTTTTTTTTAAATTGTAAAAAGAATGAAAATATAATGCAAATTGGTTGAAAACTACCTAGTTTCCCCAAACAATTTTTCCAACTACAGGACTGCCTTTCCCACTCAGAGGATTAATTCAGTCTGTGCTAATGACTATAGGCTCATTACACTAATGAAGCTCATAGCTCATCCCTTTATTCCAATTATTATTTCAATTGCAACGCATAAAAACAAACCATGATCTGTATTTCAAAGGTGATTGTTATTTATTTATTTTTGCCCCGCAAATAACTCAATAAAAAATTCAAAACAAGCCTTTAATTTGTGTAAAAAAAATGCTTCTTTTCAAAATAAAATCAATGATCGATAAACTGCTTAATCTTGCAGCCCCGCAGCAACGAGATCAGCTCTCTCATTGGCTACCTCTCAGAGGGCGGAATTGTTCCGTGATGTCACAACATGTAGCCGCTTTTGGTGCAGCATAATCACAATCAGCTGGAGAACGGAAGGTTCTGCGCTCGAGAACGGATGGGGCAATGTTGCAGAATGACAACCACAGCTGCAGGAAGAAGCAAGTTCGAGGATAAATAAACGAAATATTCTGAAGTTTCAAGAGTATGAAACCTGATGAAGGTTAGTGCATTGTTTTTTCTCAATATGAAACATTCCGTCAGCATTGAGTTGCTCCTGTAAAAAGCGCTTTTAATGTTTACAGGTAATTTTCTTTTTATTACTGTTCCTTTTCGTGCAGTCGCTGTTGCTATACGGGTGGAAGGGCCCTTGAAGTTGACCTAGAATCCGCAATTTCACTTGATTATTTTATTTAGATATGTACTGAAAATAAAATTCTATTGTACTAGAACGTGTTGAAATTTGTATTTGTTTGCAAAACTGTAGATTTTGCTTTAAAACAACTGCATCCATAAATTAATGGGGACTTAGAAGAAATCCCCCCTCCTCTTATGTATTCATTCATATTCTAAACTTTTTATTTATTTCTGTTTAAGTGTGAGTTTACTTACTTTGTTTATACAATTCGTTAAATTTCATCGTCGATTCATAGAATGGAACATGTTTACTTTTGTATTTTTTACCAAATATAATTAGTTTTTGCATCAGTAATAGTATTCCATTCTGTTTTTAATTCATTCTTTTGCAATGAGTGATCAGTATTTTTATTTAATTTTTCTGTAATTAAGTATGAACCTTCTTAAGCTTGAGTAAAATTATCATGAATTAAAAGTTTAAAAGAATTCTTTGTTTAAAAAAGTTAAAACAAAGCATGCTAAGTGGTTAATTTTTTATTTTTTAAAAACCATTGCATTGGTGAAATTAATAAATTTTAGAAATTTTTTTGATACATTACCTCAAGAATGCTTTTAAGAGTATTTATACCTACAAATTGTTTATTGATTCACTTGGATCTTTTTGGTTGTGCAATGCTGAGCTTAGTGTAATAAATAAATAATAACGCTGTATCTGCTTTTTTTCTATCAATTAATATAAAGTAATAGTTTTTATTTTCTTGACCTTTTTTATATTTCTATGAAATTATGGTTTAATTTATACAGTATATTATGTAAAAAAATAAAAAAGTTGAATCTGATGCTCACAATGTTATTTATATGCAAGACACAATATTTCTTGAATAGGTTAATGTCTATATTGCAGGGATGGTAGATTAAGGCTAAGATGCCACTATTCTTTTCTTTTGAGGAAATATGAAAATGTATGAATTTAAATTGTTTTTTAATTTGGTTAGGAGTAGTCGACTTCTTTGTAATTTCTTTTAAAATTATTTTTACCATTGTATTTATGAAGAAAAAGAAGATTCAAATACATTAATATTTAAAGTTTAATATACAGGAATCAAGATGTATATTTGTCTTTTTGACATTTTTCTAATGTTTACATTCTTGAGAAGGTTGTATTAAGATTTATAATTTTGAGGATCTGTTTGATGAATGTAATTTGTTTGAAGGAGTGATAATTCCATATTTGCGCTGTTATTGTTATTGCATTATTGTTCTATACTTATATGCAGCAGGAGGCACAGGATGCTTGAATGAGGGGGGGGGGGGGTGCAAGGCAAGCAACTGTCCCTCACTTTTAAAAGTAAGGGGCTTTGATTCCATTTGATTTTTCTAAAATTAGCAGGGATGCCCACTTGGGGGGGGGGGTCATGGCACAGACTGCACCATTGAAATTTTTAGGGGGAGGGGTGTTTTGAGGGGTATTTTTCTCTTTTTTTGGGGAAGGGCTCTTGCTTTTGTGGTGGGGGGTCTTTGCAGTATGTAGGAGGGAGGGGGATGCACCCTTGCTTTTTGAGGACAGGGCAACACCGAAATTAATGATCGGTTAAAAAATGATATTGTTGAATGATTCACATGTTTAATGAAAGAATAGACATAACTTGTGTGTGTTTTATATATTTCTCATGTTATTACTTCATGATAATTAAAACTAAGCTTTCAATTGGAAGAAAGAAGTCTACTGTCGCCATCTGCCCTGATTTTTTAAGCAGTTTAACAAGTTTTCAGAGAAGGTCCTTTAATTGATGACAAAATAAAAATTAACCTCCAATTTTTAAAGCAGGGTAATTTTTATGTGCACCACCCACCTAATCTGCTCCCCCCCCCTCCCAGTAGGTCTTTTCACCCTCACTTTTTTTGGTGCACACCACCTGAATATGGGAGGGAGGATCATAGCACATACTAACGGGCTTGTCATTTACGAAATCAAGGAAGGGTGGTCAATTGACCTCCCTGGATTTTAGAAACATTGCATTTTTAAATGTATTTTGTTGTTTTTTCTGTATCAAATTTGTGAATGCATACTTTTGGCCTGCAGACTTAGTCATTGAGTTTTTTAGCGGGGCATTTTAGACGGTCTTTTTCTTCTTTTCAGGGGTGTGGGGGTGGAGGTAAGCCATGGGTGGATACAGAAATAATTTTTGGAGGGGGGTGCAAGAAATTGAATAGCTCACCCCCTCCTCCATTTCAAATTTTCAGAGTAGTTTTCATGACTTTATTTTCAAATGCGTTTTTTTTTTGTTTTTCTTTTTTTGAGCAATCACGATTGCTTATTGTTCTCACTTGGCTGTTTTGATGTCCTATCATTTTATTTTCCCACCGCCACCCTCCGCACCATCACCGTCCACCGGGTCCTCACGAAGCTGCTCCTATAGCGAAAGCCGTCTCCAGGTTGCATCCATATCCTACACACACGCGCATACATACACAACTATACACACACACACGCACATGCACACACATACACACACATACAAACACATACACAAATACATACATACAGACACCTACACATACACACACACACACATACAAAAACATACACACAACTACTCACACATTCAGGTATACATGCAGACACATGCACATACACATAACTACCCACACATTCATGCCTGCATACTGACACAAACACATATGCCTACACACATACACATACACCCCCCACACACACATTCATACACACAACTACCCACACACTTAGCCAGCATACAGACACAAACACACATGCCTATGCACATACCCTCTACACACAAACACACATGCCTCCCACACACTCGTGATTGCGAAAAAACATAATTTGAATTCAAGATGTCAAAATTCAAATTAATTTTTTATTTATTTATTTTTTTTTTCAGTATCCCTTATGCTAATTACAGTGAAACCTGTGTAAGTTGACCACTTGCAGTCTGCTAGTTTAGTGGTCAACTTAAACAGGTGGTCACTTACAAAGGTCGATTTATATGGTAAGGGTTGATTCCGTACCTGAGAAAAGCGGTCAACTTAGACAGGTGGTCAACTTACAATTGTGGTGAACTTCACAGGTTCTATTGTAATATACTTTTAAATACATAAATGCTATGCACTTTTCTGCTTTGAATGTGGAATTAAAATATTTTTAATATTTCAAGCCAGTTAAACACTAAACACTATATAATTTCTCCGAGATGCAGAAAAATGAGCGGTTTTTAACTAGGAACATTTGCTTAATGATTATGACATGAGGACTAGGTTATTAAATAAACCCATACCTCATTTGAGTTTTTTGAATGAATTTATATTTTAACTATAAAATATTATGCAAATAAGAAAAATTTTATTGAAGAACTCAGAAGCTACTTTTTTGCAAATTTCAAAGCGGTTGCTGATTTGTTCTAAAAACTTTAAACAAAGAATGGAATAATTGCATTTCATTTCTTGATGTACTTGTTTCTCGTACAGAAATTGGTTTTGAAACTACTGTTTATCGCAAACCTTTTGCTGTCTCTTTACCTCCTCATAGACTATCGTCTCATCCTCCAAATCAAAAATATTCTGCTTTTAATTCTTTTGTTTATCGCGCAATTAATATTTGTTCTTCGTCGGAACTTCTTAAAGTGGAACTTAATTATCTTAAAGCTGTGGCAATTGATAGAGACTATCCGCCAACTTTGATTGATTCCATTTATAAAAAACTTTCAAATAAATCCCAAACTAATGTTCTTAACCGAACCTTCATCAGAAAGAATTTGGTTGTTTTGCCATTCTTTCCATCTGTAAGCTATCAGGTTGCTAAGATTCTAAAACGTTTCCAATTCCAGGTGGTGTTCTCTCCTATTAATAAACTTTCATTCTCTTCTCTTATAGATCCTATTCACCCTCTTAATTGTTGTGGAATTTATAGAATTAATTGTAGTTGTAAACTTGCCTATATTGGGCAGACTCGGCGTGCTTTAAAAATTCGCTTGAAAGAGCATCAAAATTATGTGAAAAAACAACAATTAAATAAGTCTAGTATTGCTCAACATTGTTGGGATTCGAATCACTCTTTTGATTTTACCTCTTTTCAGATTATCCAAAAATGCCCCAATTCATCAGATCTTGACTTTTGGGAATCCTTTCATATTTTGAGGAACAGTTCTAACTTAGTTAACGATCTTAGTGCAGTTCCATATTTTTCTAACGTTTGGCTCCCATATCTTTAATACTGTCCTTTCCCCATTCCCCCCCCCTCTTTTTTTTTTTTTTTTTTTTATCTATCTTTCTTTGTTTATTTTCGCCTTTTTGTCTTGATTGACACCCCCCCCCCCCCCAATTTTCTTCTATTTATCTTTATTTTTCCTTTTTTCGAATATTTTTTGTTTCTGTTTATCTTTTTTCATGGTTTTCCATTCTGCTTTTCCTTTCTTGCGGTTCACGGTTACTGACAATTTCTTTTCTTTTTGTTTAAGCTTCGGCTTAATCCTTGTCCAATTGAATTCTTTCTTTCTGGGTTCGTACCTAAGCGAAAGCTCCTGACCTTTGCTTGCATTCCTATTGGTTCCTGAAAGGTTTATAACTTTGTCATTGGTGTTTGGCTACTCCGCTGTTTTTATCTTTTAAGCTGCATGCTTATCTGCTCTTGGCTTTTGTCGGATGTCTTTTCATCCATAAGCTCATTATTTTTGCATTGAAAAAGGCGTTCCCTGTAACGCCGAAACACGTGTCTGCTGTAATTTATAAATTTGTGCTTCTACTTACGTTGTTTGGTCTGACTTTACTATATGAATTTTCCATTAATATTATGGTTTTGCCAAGAAACTATTATGTGATTTACTTCATTTTTCATTCGCTGAAAGGATAAATCTATTATTTCGAAAATAGCTTCCTGGATTGAAATGATTTTTCTAAGCTTATTTTCACACATTGTAAAAAAAATGTCATTATACTGATTCCTTCGAAAGAAGAATTAATAGACAAATGCCGGACTCAAAGGAATGTAAACCGCTCTGGTCTCTGACTCCAGTATTACTTCTTTAGCAAACAAAAATGCTTTTATTCAAATAAGATTTGTGTCCTTTGTGTTTCTTTAAATAACTAAACATTTCTTCATGTTAAGTAGAAAAGTCAATTTTTTGAAAAATGAAATAGTTAAATTAATTTCCTCTTTTTGGGGGATGCCCGTGCCCCCTGGTTCCCCCTAAAATCCGCTAATGAGGTAAGCCATCAGCGTGACATTTCCCAGAACATCAGCCAGACATTTTTGTGCAGAGTTGTGCCAACTGTATTTGTTGTGAAAATATTATTTCTATTTTATGGTCTGCTTAAGATTCCGAAATGTATAGCAGTCCGGTAGACAGTTAGGGAGCCTCACTGATGTCTTGCAGGGGAGCCCAAAATTTACAGATCTGGACCTGTTCAAAAGTTAGTTTACTACAAAACATGAGAAATATTTAAACAAAGAGACGATCCTTCCCAGTGTTCCCTCCCCATCACTCCCTCAACCATGTTTAGCTTTTCTCCATTTAAAACTGATGTATCAGATTGATATTCCGGCATAATAGCATTGTTCTTAGACATTTTCTTTTTATTTTTAGACAATATTTAGATTTTTACTTAAAAAACTTTGATTGGTGCACTGCCATAGCCAGAATTTACCTTCCCCCCTAAGTTGGAGAACAATTTTTATATTTATAAAGGATCATTGCATAACAAATCACTCAACCTGACTGCCTCAGGCTTTCATGAAACTTTTAGAAATCTTTCTCTTTGACATCAACTTCTATGTATATTTTAAAGAAATAATAATAAAATAAGTCTGTTATTGATAATGGACAAGTAATAATCTTTGCAATTCATTAAAAAGCATTTTTATTACTTGAAGGCAGTATTTAAAAATGTTATTTATGGGTAATTCTAAAAGTAGGAGATTTTTTGAAAAAATGAAATCTTGAAATGTTATTGTTAGTAAAATTTGTGAAAGGGGAAAAAAAAGGATTTGCTAATAAAGTGTCTTGTAAATTTACTTGTCAGCAGAGCTAAAAATTTAAATTTTCACTGAAAAATAATAAATTTCTCAGTCATTTATTATTGGCTATGGACAGGAAAATGCATGCTAATGGCAAATTATAACTTAAATTAAGATTGTATACCACACAATAATTGCAGCACATAATTCTTTTCTGAAGCATTTAAACATTATAAAGTTTCATGCAAATCAATAAAATAAAATTTTTTAATACAAATTCATTATGAAAATTACTATACATATTAATGGCATAGACTTGATACTCATCTAATGTTTAACTTTTGTTCCCAAAATACCGTAAATGCTTCTATTAACACACTAATCTGAAATGGCTACTTTTTTCTGGGCAAAACTTGTTTTTTATACCGTTTGCTGAATGCAAAAATGAAATATGGATTACTAAGCGTGTACTTGCTTTTAAAATAAAATGTGGGAAACAAACTTTAGTTCTTTTCCTGAGCATTATAATTTTATTTTTAAAAATGGATTTTTGGGTAAATAATATCTTTAAATTCATTAGAACACAGAATGACTTTTTTGGTTTTAAATATGATTCTAGTAGGAGAACATGGGGCAAAGTGAAATACTGAAATATTTACTCTGCTTCTAGCTCCACCTATCTGGTATTATTTTAATAGTACCATATGTAGTCTATTCCAGTCAGGAAAAAAATACCGCCAAAGATTGAAGCATTTGTTAATACAGGCAATTTTTGAAAATTGGTACTAATATTGTAATATTTTGTTGAAAGTCAAAAATTATTTTTGTTACTATAAAGGGATGCAGTTCTTGTTATTAACATTTTAAATAATTATTGAGATTTCCTAATATTCAATGCAGTATTAATTTAGTTAATATTGAGCTTGTTTGTATTTTAAATAAATTATACAATTAGTCAAGTACATACCCGGCAAAGTGAAATAGTTTGTTTCATTTACTCACTCAATCATTTAACGTAAACCACTTGCGTTTTCATTTATTAATTAATTCATTAATATTCCTTCATTTAGTAATTCACTTATTTATTCATTCATTCACTTATTTTCTTATTCATTCATTCTTTTACTCGCTCATTTATTTTTCTCCATATTGTTTCATTATCTTTTAATTCATATCTTGTAATTTATTCATTTAATTATTCAGTTATTGTTTCATTATCTCTTTTCCTTTATTCATTCAACCTTTTATTTACTGATTCTTTTAATCAAAAATATGTTTTACAATCAAATACAAAGTATTTCATTAGTAAAATATTTTATTTTTCACTTTGCCTCATGAAAAAAACAAGTGAAAATTTTCCACCTTTTTTTGAAGACTAATTTAAAAACAAAGACCTTTTTTTTTTATTTTATTGAAGACTAAAAATAAAAAATACTGTTTCAAACGCAAGTTTTATTATAAAATAAAATATTCTTTCTTGATGTACTGTAATTTTCAGAACAAATTTTCGATTTGTTCATTTTGAAAAAATTCAGTCATCTTAATCATTTCACTTTGCCCCACGCTCCCCTACTTCAAAAATGTAAGCATTATACAAGACATTCTGCTGGGGACCTCCATGCTAAAGGCATTTCATATTATTATTCTGTTTTAAATGTTTTTAATTGAACAGTGAATAATTTTTGGGCTCAAATAAAGAGTAATAACAAATCAAACAATCTGAAGTTCTTGAAAACGTACTAAATTATTTTAAATGTTTAAAGACAAAAATCCTCTCTTTTTTAGAGAATCACCCTTAGTCAAGTTGTATGGGAGCAATACTTGATTTTGAAGAAAAATTAAATGCTCGCGGTATGAAACTTGACTAAAAATTTCTAATACTTTTAAAAATCTAAAATTTTTAGATTAGTCATTTAAAAATTTTGAAAGAAAAAAAAGATTTTAAATTGTTTTAATACTTTCAAAAATTTCAAATCTACACCGTAGATTACACCAGTTACAGCTAATAATATGAGAATATTTTTGCAAAAACTTGCTTTAAAATCTTATGGGAGCTACATAGTTCTCCTTAATTTAATAATCAAACTCAAACAATTTTTGAAAAAGAAAAAAAAAATCATTCATTTTTTCACAAAATTTTACATCAAAACGTTTTGAGAAAATATCCTTTGAAAATTTTCAAAAAGAAATCTAAATTTTAATGTACTATGAATGCATCTAAAAGTGTTTAGAGTGAGATCACGAAGGGATCAGCAATTAAAGCGAAGGATTCTTTATTACCAATTTAGCTAAACATTTTTAGTAACTGCTGATCCCTTCCACTCTGAAAAACTTTCGATGTTTTCATTAAATTAGTACTTAAAAATGCTTTTTTTTTTTTTCAAAAATATCAAAGCTCACGTACCTCAATTTTTAATTTTTGTGGGAAAAAATTATTTTTTAAAATACTCAAGTCACATATCCGTTTAAAGTGTAAGTAAAGAACGAAAGGAAAGAGGAAAACAAAAAGAAAAAAAACACCGAGAGTAGCATATTTGAATGTTCCATGCGAATGTTTTACCGAATTTCATGACTCTAAAACAAAAAAAAAAAAAAAACCTCTGGAGGGAAAAGACCCAGAAGATCAGAAAGAAAAATGTAAACATAGAGAAAAATTCAAAGGTAAAACCACAAATTGAAAAACGAAAATCGCAGCCAACAAACAAAAGAACGCCGTAAGCGTAACTGTCGCTAGGCACTGTGCTAACTTAAAGCGTAAGTTACAAAACATTCCCAACGACTTAGAAAATTGGAATTAAGTTCATCCTGTAAAAAAGTCAGTCCTTTCGGTTTTTGAGAAAATCAAAACCTCGTGCGGAAGTTATACATAAATAGGAAATTTGTGTGCTTTGCTTATAATAAGAAAAAACAATCTTTTTTTTAAGTTCATTCTCTCACTCTCAAGTTGTACAAGCGGAAATTCGCTTCGATATTAACGTCCACCCAACGGCTCAGGGGCGGACTGGATCCCCCAAGAATCAAGAAAATGCAAAAAAAAAAAAAAAAAAAAAGAACCCACACCGAAAAACGCACAAATTGGGGGGGGGGGAGAAGGGCTGTAGGCACTCACGTTCTAGAACTCAAATAAAGTATAAAATAAAATAGAAGTTAAAAGGTTTGAGGGCGCAAAATGAAACAAAGGTATACCAAGTTCAATGGCAGAGAGAGAGACGAAGGCGCATACGTTTAATGCCACAAATAATGTAAAATATAATAGAATTAAAAAAAAAAAGTTTGAGAGCGGGGGGAAGAACAGAAGGTTCACAGGTTCGAGGGCACAAAATGACCAAAGTCATACAGGATTGAGAGCGAAATAAAAAAACCACACCGAAAAACGCACAAGTTTTGGGGAAAAAACGAAACAAAACTGGAGGCACTCACGTTCTATTACTCAAATAAAGTATGAAATATTATAGAAATTAAAAAAAGGGGGAGGGGGAACCCAGCGCACACACACACATCGAAAAACGCACCAGTTTTAGGTGGAAAAAAAACTGGAGTCACTCACGTTCTAGGACTCAAAGTATAAAATAAAATAGAATTTAAAAAGTTCGAGGATGGGGGGGGGGTCGCACTGGTTTGAGGGCGCAAAATGAAACAAAGGTGCACAAGTTCAATGGCAGAGAGAGAGACGAAGGCGCACACATTTAATGCCACAAATAAAGTAAAATATAATAGAAATTAAAAAAAGAGTTCGAGAGCGGGGGGGGGGGGGAACCGAAGGTTCACAGGTTCGAGGGCACAAAAAAGACCAAAGTCGCACAAGCTTGAGAGGGGGGGGGGGAGACGACACACAGGCAGGAGGGTGGATCATCCCTCGGGTCAGTGGGCCAGTCCGCAACTGCAACGGTATCTGGGAGAGGGCGGGGGATTGTGCCCTTATAATTCTCACTGCTCAATTGATTGAGCATATATTCTTTTTGCCTTCTTATGAAAAAATTAGAAACCACCGTTTTGTCCTGTACTTCTCTTTGTCGACGCATTAATACCAGGGGCGTGAACAGAAATTTCGAAGCCTGTCACAAATGATTTTAACGGACCCCCTCCATATTGTTTTCCCCCCATGTCCCTACATATATTTAAACCCTCATTTTAAGAAACTTGGACCAGACTAACAGGTGTCTCTCCCCTCCCCCCCCCCGTTCACGCCCCTGATTAATACAACAATTATGAGGAATGATGAAATATCATTAAATTCAAAGAACTGACTCATTTAGATTCTTGGCGTGGATTGTAAGAAATAGGAGCTTATTTTAAATCTTGGGAGTTGGGTTTTGGTGAGCTATGGTAAGCTGTATAGTTTTTGAATTGGGCTTCCCAGTTATTTTTTACACTTGGAATAAAAAGTACGAAAAGGTTTTACTTTTACTACGTAATTTGTACAATGTCAATCGGTAATAAATTTAGGGACGGAACGAACGACTCTCGATAAGATGCACAGCGAATCAAGTTGCAATACAGTTTCGCTTACAAAAATTTTCAAAAAAATGAAATAAGTACTTCTTTTTCTCGACGATCAACAATCACGAAACCATTACTAATAGTTAGTAAAGGCACATTAAACTTTTTATGTTGGCTGAATCGATGTGGGCAGGTACAGGCTTGTATAGGTTTATGATGTGACATCGAAGTATGCTGTAGCTTATTAATGGCTGCTACCGCGAAAGTCAGAAAGCAATCCATTTCCGGCATGACGATTAATTCATATTATGGTTCATATGTTATAATTGATTTATGTCTTCCCGGAAATACTTTTTTTTCTTCAATTTTAAAAAAGTTATTGACAACAAAATGTAACAATATTTAATTTTAATAATAGCTACTTCTACATCGCGGGCAATGTAAGGTAAAAAAAAAAATACGGGACGGATAGCTTTGTTTATCACGTGGTGTCAGTTGAGGAATTTAAGCATTTCAACAATCTTCCCTATAAATGAATAACTGAAAAAACGATCATTGATCATCATGAAAAGCGATGAAGTGAACTGAGGAGATGGATGCTGAATGCTTCTAATTACATTAAATGATTGGTAATATTTTCCACGATTACAAAAAGCTGCCATTTCTTAATAATGGTGATCATTTCTGAATTTTGGTCGTTGTTGGAAATAATGGCTGATTTATTTTATGTGTGTCATTGGTGTCATGATCTCTTAACAGGACCAGAGATAACTTAAAACTGTTTCGAAGACTTATTAGCGTAGGAAAGTCCCAGATTCCCTATTTCTGCCCAAATATCATACTTATGCCCCTCATATTTTAAAAACGACCTCCTCCCTGGCCCGTTAAAAAATTTTCGAGGGGGCGAAGGGTTTGTATTCCTTACTTTTTGTAGGGAAAAGCCAACAAAATGTATCGTCGCTTCAGAGTAACAGTAAGACATCTATACCCAGTAATAACAGTAAGATACCCTACTGTTGCTTTGAGGCGTCGATATACAAAAATGAATAATTACACAGAAATGACGGGCCTGATCCCCCCAAGCTGGAAGCTGGATCCGTCCTTGATGAAGGATATCTTTCATACAGACGTATTGTTTTGCAGTTTTATGTAGTAAGCATCCAGTCATCAGTACTTTGTTTTCGGAAATTCGTGTGTTATAGTTACTCGGTTATAACATTAAAATGATACTACAGTCGGACCCCGATTTAACGAACCTCTATTTAACGAATTTTGCGATTTAAAGAATTTTTCTCTATCCCCGACTAAAATGAAGACAAAAACCCCTATTTACCGAACAATAAACCCCGAATAAACAAATTATTTACCCCCCCCCCTTTTTTTTTTTGTTAATTTGAGTTAGGAAATATTGGATTGTTTTCCAAATATTATACCTATATTGTCCGAAATAGAAAGACTTTTTTTGGAATCAGAAATTTTGACGAGCGAGAGAGCAACCAACGACTATTGATTTTGATGCATAAAGCGATAATGAATCTCCCATTAAAACTTACTTTTTCAAATGCTTTACATGGCCTGGAAACTAAAAAAAATCTCACAGCAGGCTGCAAATGACACAGTATTTTCTTCTCTCCATAAAGTCGAAAAAGAACTATTTCGAGTCAAGTATCAAGGAAATTGTCAAACATCAAAATTACTCAGAAGTTTAAAATGTCAAATAAATTAGTGCGTAATAAGTTGTGAAATGCTGAATAAAAAGTGTACACTTTCTAATTATGGATATTTTTGCGCAGTTGCTTATTAGGGATTTTAGATAAGGTAAGTGCAGTTTTTTATTTATTTCACACCCCGATTTTACGAATAACCCCGATTTAACGTATAAAAGTTTCAGTCCCGATGAATTCGTTAACTCGGGGTCCGACTGTAATAAGATGGTCGTTTAGAGGGTTTTTCTACTGTGGTGGTTAAAACTGGCTAACTCTACAATATTACAAATCAATGTCAGGATTCGTGTAACGATTTTATATATTGAAAATGAATCTTCGGGATAGGGGAAAACACGAAATGTTCTGCTTCCGTGACCTAATTGCATCTCCAAGTTGTAGTGCCTTTGCTTTGCGGATTGGATGTGATTTCTTTTTCTTTGCTCTGATAATTTTTTGCTCCGGGAATGTGCAGTCCATTTTTTTCCTCTCCTAACTTAGTTTTCTTGAATCGGTATTTTATTTAATGCGGTTGTGTTAACCAGTTGTTTTTTTAGAAAATGCATTTACCGGAAAGGAAGCGATAGGAAAGGATTTTGGGTGAGAATTTGTCATTATGAATATAATTTTGTGAGTAATATTTTCGCATTCTAAATTGTTTTATTTTAAGGGAAATCTTGCATGCCGAGGCTTTTATTAAACTACATGTTAATTTTAACTGCACTACAACATTCGCTCTTTGTGTCGTTTATGTCTGCCTTTCGTTTTTTAGCCTTCTTTCTTGTAAAAGTCAACAAACAGAGAGGAAATAAGCATGACTTCGAATATTTTTTTAAAAACTAGAAAATAAAGAATTGGAAAGTAGATTTTTGGAGATGGGGAAAATGTGTCGGTCCGTCTGTCCCTCTTAATAACTTTTTAGTGAATAGTGAATTCAAACAAACATTTTTTTTGTTCGAAAGATCTCAGCAAGGACACTCATCCCCACATTTCACTTTTTGATTTGAACAATTTTGAGCAGTTCAAAAAGACTTAACATTTGCACCTGCGGGGAAATTTAAGGCAAACGTAAATCCCAAACAAAAAAGCGAATTTGCTTCGAAAAGCTCTTGATGTTTAGAAAATATTATTTTTGGTTTGAACAATTCTGCTTTCAGTTTTTTAACAGTTCAAAAGCCCTTAACGTCGGCGCATATGGAGAAATAGAGAGATGGAAGCTTCTCTTACTGGTAAAACTAGAAAGTCACCCGCCAAGGTATGACGGGTGAAAATTGCTTCGATGTACTCTTCTACATTTGAACGAAGCAATTGCCTGTTTGGTGAGATTTTGATATTTGAAATTTTAACCCGAAACTGGATGGATAGCGTTAATTTTCAACCACTTTTTTGATTCATCATCCCCCTAAAATGGCTGTCTTACCAGTAAAACAGTTAAGTTACCGGATCGAGTTCCGCCTTGTCACAATAAAGCCTTTCCCTGCATGTTAAACATTACCAAAACATTCTATATCAACTTATAGTGCTGTGGCGCGAGTTTCATTGTTGAAAATCGCGGGTTACTCGATCATTGGCTGATCGAGGATTATTTATATGAGGATTAGCATGCAATAATGCTAACAACAATTCTTGGTTGGTAATTTTTGCTTCTATTTCCGTTTTTCCCCATGTTATCGAGGGGAAAAAAAATCAAATATACAGTAAACTACCGATTATCAGCAGTCGGATTATCCGCGAGTTTTTTTTAAACTCATTGAATGTTTTTTGAACTTATGATTGTGCTATTATTCTTTTTTACCTTTTACATATACTGTTTTTTACTTTCAATGTTAGTAGATGCAATGTAGCAATGTTTTTAGCAATAATTTAAATATATGTGTGAGTGATATTAATATTTTTAAGCTATTGTATGCAGTACTATCGTTTTTACCTGTTAATTCGGATTATCGTCGGTTTTCGCATATCCGTGCCACCCATTCCGCGGATAATTTGGAGAATGTCTTCCGGCCCGCGAGATTCCTCTTAATATGAGGTGCCACCCTAGAATAAAAAAAAGGTTGGGTACCACTGCTTTATGATGAAAACTATTTATTTTTTGCAGAATAGAGAGGTAGAAATTATTATCGTGCTTTTATGTTGCTGATAGCACTCTTTAAAATTGTATATTCATTTGTTTTGAATAAACACAGGGCATTTCTCTTTAAAAAATAGTTTTACGATCTGAAAGTTACTTTGATTGTTTCCTTTTTCTCCTGGAATCTAGAGACATTTTTTCACATTTCTTGTTTTACAATTGAACGAAGTAATGTGTAATTACTGCACAAAATTTTTTCTATTGATTTTTGCACGATTAACTGCATAGTAACATTGAAGCATTCTTTAAGTTGTATAGACATCCTCTACCAATTCTATAGGAAAACCATATGGGAGGGGTTCCTCAACAATTCCGATTCGCGGCGTACTTTGGAGAATTAGAATTTTCTCACTACACCCAGGTGATTATAAATGAAGTTACTATTTCTAGAACAATCGTGAGGCAATGGAATTTCTTTTTGCGAAGACAATAAAATAAATAAATAAATAAATAAAAGGAAAAATAAATTTTAAGAAATGTGACGTTTTTTTTTGGCACCCTGAGTTGTGAGTTCACATTGCTGTTTTGGAATTATGTTATTGCTAAGACATGACATGCACACTGTGGACATAGTAGCTGTAATAGCAAGAGAATGAAAAAAATATTTCCTAATTTTCAAAAATGATTTTATTTAAAAAAAATAATTAAAGAGTTGATCTCTATTGTTACAGTTTTTATTTATCGAGTACATTACACCGACAGCGCCATTTTAAAACTTTTTTTTTCTTCGAAAAACAGAATTCCATCACCTCACGATTGATTATTCTGGTGGAATATGAAGTCATCTCACCATTAGTTTGAAAATTAGAGCAAAGCGCATTGAAATCGTAAGTTTAAGGATGTAAGTTAGTCATGAGCACTTCTCGGCACCCCTTACTTCTTCTTGCGGAGCCCGAGGGTTTCGCGGCACCCAATTCGGAAGCTCCTGCCTTATGGCGTTAGTTGACTTATCTCATCTTAAAATCGTTGTTAGCTTATATAATAAACTAGAAAGTCGCCCGTCAAGGTATGACGGGTGAAAATTGCTTCTCTTCTATATTTGAACGAAGCAATTGCCTGATGGTTGGTGATATTTTTATAGTTGAAATTTTAACCCCAACTCCAGTGGATTAACCCTAAACTCCAGTGGATAGCGTTAATTTTCAACCACTTTTTTGATTCTTCATTCCCTTAAAATGAGTGTCTTACCAGTAAAACAGTTTAGCCGGATCCAGTTTAGCCTTGTTACAATAAAGCCTTTCACTACATGTTAAACATTACCAAAACATACCATCAAATTATCATGCCATGGCGCGAGTTTCACTGTTGAAACTCGCTCGTTACTCGATCATTGGCTGTTATATATATGAGGATGCATGCTGAGTAGGGAGTACCAGTATAGTTTGTAATGTGATCCGTCGACGGTAATTAAACGCTATTCTGGTTTCTGTAAAATATTTACATAGACTCGAATACTTTCCCGAGAAATACAGTTTATTTAGGATAGAATAATTATGGCAAGTTGATTTAATTAATTTACAACCTTGCGAATTCATTATGGTTAAGCGCTCCTCCATTTTAATCAAACGCACGAAGGAAATATATCTTCTCCCCCTTGCGAATAACGTTTGCGTTGAATTGGACGTAACTCTCTGCACCGTCATGTCAATCACTCACTGAAAGTAATATTGTTGCATTGGAAGCTATTAGGAATACAAATAGTGAAATTTATATTAACTTTTCGGTTGGGAGATTTCTTATTTATGTGAGGTTTGGAAAATGCTTATTCAAGCTGATAATCTATGCTCGCTGTGTGTATCCTTTGTGCTGCTGAAGGCTACGTTAGCTGTAGCCGAACGGTTGGAAGAAAATCTGGAGCATTCTATACATCGGGCATTGAAATTATGAAAGGAAAATGGTGTTTTATTATTTTGTATGAGAGAGTTCTAGAACTCAAACAGTTGTGAAGGGTTGCATTTTGTTGCACTTACAAAAAGTGAAACCTTTATATTTAAAAAGAGAATGGGAAAATAAGATATTTTTTGAAGGGACGAAACAGACGAAAACAGAGAATTCGTCTTATTTAAAAAAAATAAAAAATATTTTTTTTCTCTTTTTTAAATACACACACTGGCCAATGAATTAGAAACCTTTGAGATTTGCATTTGAATGCGGCCAATGGTCTAGAAGGAGTATCATGATATGGATCATGTTCTGCTGGCATGGAAGTGATGCCTCGGTGTTCCTCGTGGGTCAACAAAGAGCCATGCGATACCTAGATATACTGGCACATCAAGTGCACTCTGCAATGTTGCATTTTTTGTCCCTGATGGCGACGGATATTTCATGGACGATAATGCAACTATACATCGTGCCAGCAGTGTTGAAAATTGGTTCGCTGAGCATCAATCTGACTTTCAAACACCTTCCCTGGCCGCCCTAAGCCCGGATCTTAATCCCTTAGAAAGTGTGTGGGATATGGTGGAAAGACGCATCCGACAGCACAGCACTTTCCTCTTCCAGCTAATTTACAAGATCTAAAAAGCGGCATAGCCAATGCAATGGATGTAAATGCACTCCAGAATTTACAAGATCTAAAATGTGGCATAGCCAATGCAATGGATGTAAATGCACTCCAGAATTTACAAGATCTAAAATGCGGCATAGCCAATGAACTCCAGAAGTTTGTAGACTCGATGCCCAAACGAATCAGGAGCAGCTATCCGTGCAAAAGATGGTCCAATAAATTATTGATCTTGTGTTTCTAATTCATTCGCCAATGAGTATATAACTTCATTATAACTGATATTATGAAAAGTAACATTATACCATAGTACCTGCAAATAGGAATATTTACCGGAGAGCATGTCATCATTTTGGTATTTCTTTTTGTTTATAACTTATATACGGTCAACTGACGTAGTAAGACGATTTTCCATCGCATGGAAACCTTGAAAAACCAAAATTTAACACAAACTCGGGGGGGGGGGGATATACACTGGCGCTCACACACCCCATCCACACATCTCAATTTTATAAATACGCCATTATGCGTCACGAATTTGAGTATCTATATTCATGAAATACACCGCCAACTCATGGATAATTTTGTCCGCTATTTTTCCATACAAGTGTGTGTGTGTGTGAGGAGCGTGTGGGGGTGGGGGTTTAGAACAAACGCACAGAAAAAAAGATATATAAATGCATGTAAAATCAATTCTTGTTTTAAAAGTGCAACACTTGCATCCTAAAGTTTTCTAGTGTAGAAATAATAACATATACGCACTAAAGATTGTTCCAAATCGAGAGCAACACCGCAAACTCCCCCCCCCCCCTCCAAAAAAGAAAAAGAGAGATAACCTATTCTGGACAAATTACAGTATTACAGTTCCGACCAAAAGAAGAAACCTTCAAACCTTTTAGTGTAATTAACTAATATAACTTTTTAAGTTAAACATGTTGACAATTTAACCTCCCTAATGATTTTTGTTTAGTACCAGCAAAATTCTTTCAATGTTAAGAAAAAGGCACAATTTTTAAAACGTCTTTGGATGACATTGGAATAGAGCTGCGTAACTATGACATGACGTGACGTTTCAAAACAAAGAAGTGTGTGTCTTGAAGTGTATTAAATGAATCTATTTTTACAGTCAGAAATATATATGTACCTTGTGACAAAAGTAAAAGTTGCATAATTCTTCATTGTTCTTTTTCCTTTTAGTGCTACTAAATTGTTTCTTTGTAGTTTAAAGTACCCTTTTACACTTACAAGCCCACATTTTCATTCGTAAACATGTTGAACCCCTTCCCTTCCATTCGCTTTAAGGACAAATGATATCACGCTTTGAGGGGTGAGGGTTCGTGAAATTGTGACAGTTTATGACAAGGGGAGGGAGAGAGGGACAAGAAGTGTGTCATCATGCATTCTTACATCAGAATGTTAATGAAAGGTATCGTGACTTGTGACAAAGGTGTTGAAGTGTTAAAGTGTGACACTTCGTGACAAGAGGAGAGGAGTGCGTAAAAAATGTAAAAAAGTTTGAAATTATTTATGGCTGTGTCCTTAATGATTTACCTTGAAAAGTGATTCAACTGCAGGGGACAATCGCCACTCAGAATTTTTTCGTGAGAGGGGCTAGATTTTTTTAAAGGAACTCTGGTACTTGTATAGAGAGGCAAAATAAGTGTTTTTTTCAACCTTTCCCCAGATTTATTTCTTTTTTTTAAATTTCGTTTCAGTAAAGTTTTATTATAGTTTTTATTTTAATTATATACTATTTTTATGAAATTTCAGAGGAGAATAAAATTGCGCTCTCCTGTTCTCAGTGCATTCTCTCTCTCTATGTATTCTTACGACAAAATCAATATAAATTTGTAAATCATAAAAGACACCTCATATTAAGAAAAAACATTGAATAAAGAAAGCTGCAACAAGTATTTTATTTTTAGGGAAAGAGGCTGACTCCTCTGTGGAGAGAAAAGTCGATTGTTGGAAAAAGAGTTTGACAGCAGCCGTGTTTTAAGAAGAGTAATTTTCCAATATTTTATAAAATTCCCAAAATTAAAGGGCAAAAGACACAATTTTAAGCCTTCTCTTTGGTCTGGTCTAAGAGGTTATGGCTATTTCCGAATTTCATCTGATCTCTGGGAGGAGCTTAAGCTCCTTAGCTCCCTCCGCGGGTGCGCTACTGGCCGGGAGATAAGTGAAAAAGGCTTGGCACAAATACATCCGAGCCCAAAATGAGTTCCTATGCAATAAATCCTGCTCGTTTCATTTCTCTCCGAAGCTTGCTGTTCGAAAATAAAACAATGCTCCCTTTGCATCTCTAAATATATACTTTCCTTAACCGTGATGTAACAGGCTTAAACTATTACTTAGCAACAAGAAGGCATTTTTTCGCACCACCTGTTCGTGTTCTTGCCTTGGAACGAAGGCGTTGTTTCTATATTTGCGACCCTCTTTGTGCCCGCCAGAAGAACCTTGGCTTCCCCGTCCCGAACAAGGTCAAGTGCTGTCGGTAGAAAGCGTGGTTCTTTGTTTCTTGGTTTTGTTTGTTTATGATCTTCTCCTTATAGGATGCTTGTCGTAATTGCTATTGCTGGTTTCATCCTGAGTTATCTGATATTTTGAACGGTAACTGATGTCAAGACTGCGTCACTGGTTGACTTTTATTTTTTCCTCCAGATGCTCTGAGTAGAGGGAAAAATATATTGAAAATTTTGCTTGTAGTATATTTCAACTATCAAAATTGATATCAAAGCAAGTGAAAACTGATTTTTCTGCAAAAAGTTGATGCAGTCTTCATATTTATCATTCAGTGTTGATTTTTATTCCTAGCAAAAGACTGCTCTGCAAAAAATGAGCATTGACCCCGATATTTTTACAATAAAAAAAATATATTGTTACTTAAATATTCGTATCCAATATTGTAATTCTCCGGTTCCAGCAAATTCTGCAACATTCGCATTCAACATTGTATGCAATTAGTTTCTGGCACATTGTGCAGTATTTGTGCAATATTCGCATTCAATATTTTGAGCAGCTAGTTTCTATCTGTGCAATATTCGCATTCAATATTGTATGCCACCGGCTTCCAGGATATTTTTCAATATTTGATTCAGTATTGTATGCCGCTAACTTTCAATTCATTCCCTATCCTTTCACGATAAAATGAATGTTTTAGTGGGACAGATTTGTTAATGTAAAGCAAGCAAAAATGTTTGTGAAACATAATGGAAAACTAATTAAAATGTAATTTAAATTTGTCGTTTGGCAAATGCGGATATTCTGTGGTGTTCCTATAATGCTGTAAATCGGAAAATTCTGCAGTAAGCCCCCCTCCCCCCACTCTCCAAATTAAAAAGCATCTGATGGAGAATGGAAAAAAGGAAATGAAGATGAATAAGTATCTCAATTTAATTGACTTTCATTAATAGATAATAAGCTTTTAAGAGAAAGTAAAGAAACTGATTTTCGAGCAGATTGTATATATTTTTTTTTTTTTTTGAAACAGAGACATTGAAATTATATTAAGTGAATTGATTCGAGAGCGAAAGCTAAGCGAGGTTCAAAAGTTGCCTTAAATGACTGCACCACTTCTCTTTGTCGATATTCTTCATTGCTTATGCCCTTTTTGAAAAATATTTTCTTTGTTACTTAACTGATTAACATTATTTCGTTTATTAAACACAGAGGGGTTAAATATATAAAGCATCGTCATCATTATTTAATATTTTATTGGCAATTCCGCCCCCCCCCTCTGATTGTACAACACAAGTATTTAAAGCTTAATAATTTAGTTTTTGACTAACGAGTTCTGGATCTTGGATGTTACATCATCCGCACCCCATTTCATGTAGGGCCCCCTAAACAGGATGTCTATTTTGTACGTCTGTATGTCTTCCACCTGACACTTCAGTGGCGAAGGGCACAATTACTGAAGTGTAAATGCCTTATCCTGACCTTGAGAAAGGATAATGGTTGGTTGGTTTAATGGGAGTTTTATGATTCAAGAATCAGTATCACTTCACCAAGTATTTGTTATTAAAATAATGAAACTTCTCTGAACGGCTTCAATTTAAATCCAGGGTGAGGAGGCGTCAGAAAAACCATATTTCAAGTTCTTATGTCGTGCCTCAAATTACTGGCGAGGTTTTTGAAAATAGCTTTCAGATTGTAACTTTCTGAGACGGAATGTCTCAGAAAGTTACAATGTAGGTAATCGCTTAGCTCATTCGGGGAAACTCCCCCAATTTTTGTGCCTTCTTCCAAAACTCCCTAAATTAAAATTATCAAAGCAGCGAAATTGCTCCCCGAAAAAGGGAGAAGTCAGTAGAATTTCCGGAAAAATCTCAGCAACAAAACCGCGAATTAGTCTGATCACATCTCTTACATATATTTCACCCCCTCATTTTAAACATCCTGGGCCCTGGCCAACCAGGTGTCTCTTCTCCCCCCCCCCCCCCCTGTGCACTCCTCTGCATGCAACAACATCTCATCTAACGTTTGGCTACTACTAGATCCTCTGAATTAGTTGATTCTATTTTTATTTGCTCAATTTCGAAAAAATTTCCGACCCTCAGCAATATAAACCGAAAACTCTGATGATGTCCAGCAACAGATAGGATGAGGAAAAGAGGAATAATAGACAAAATTCCCTTTTTCTCCTCAAAATGTGCAAAAGTAAAACCCATCAAGTCGCATTTTTGTATGCAAGGTGTTGGTTTGATACATTGCACTTGTATTCCATTTTATCAGATGTAGGTGGACAAATGGACCGGAATTTGGGTGGAGGAGGGAAAAAAATCTCGTTTTACTCCTAGCTTTTCAACGTTGACCCCATTTTCAAGATGATTACAATCACTGCAGTCGGCTGCCCGCTCATTTCTGTTCTTTCACGATTTGTATACAAACCCGTAACTATACGACCAAGAAGGCCTCGATTCGGAATTAACGTCTCCCGAAAGCTTTCACCAAGGTCACGCTTTTTATTAGAAAAGATGAAATAAGAGTTGGACCTTGGCCGCTTGCTCTTACGCATCATTTTAAAGCCCGTCGCAGCACTCGAAAGCGTGTTCTGCGTTTGGGATAAGCGGCTTCGGCCTTTCCCTCTCTGTCGGAAACTTTCTTTTTTTTATTCTCGCAGCGTGGTAAACACAAATATCAGCTGATGTGAGGCGATAAGGTAACGGAGAATGAGTTCCAAAATGCATTAGTGCCATAAATATAGACGCATATCGTGTTGTCGAGAGGTTGGTGTGGAAAAAAAAAAAAAAAAACTTCTTGCGGAACGATAATTGACAGTTAATCATAGCCGGTTTTCTGTTTTAGATTTCGTCCTTCGGTGAAGTTTTGACGTTGAGATGGGGATGAGGCATAAACTGTTTCTATTAGTTTTTTCTACTTTCGAAAAACAACAACCTGGAGGCGTTTTGAAAGACAAAAAAGTAGTATCTATTGTCGGTTTACTTACCAGCAACAAAGATTGATGGTGAATGTGAAGGTACCCAACCTCCTAGGTCAATATTTGTGATTTTTTTTACAAATGGGGATTTGTTACTTCGTCATCAATTTTCCAACGTCCCTATATCATTTCTTCCAATTAAAAATCGTCAGATAATTATTTGTGGTAAAACCCTCGGACTCATTTAGAAAAAATAGTTAATCAATGATGAAAATATTTAGAGAAATATTTGTTTTTTATAAGAGTAAAATTGTAAAATATTGCTTCCAAGTTTTTCAGGAGCATGACGGACTTTTAGCCTCGGATGTAGAGCAATTATTCTCAGCCGCCTGATCTTTATAAGATTTTTCTACGTAAATTTATGAGTTTTGTCAATTTTCATCACTTTCTATGATTTTACTCAAAGAGTTATTTACTTATGTACAATATTTGCAACGTCAAAAAACGCATGTCTTCACATTCAAATATTATTGTAAATAAACCATAACAGAATTCCTAGTTGACATATTTCACAGTTCTTAAATATGTAGTCAAGTTATGAAAAAAAAAAGTCCGTATATATATATATATATATATATATATATATATATATATATATATATATATATATATATATATATATATCAGGGGTCTGTCCAGGATTTTTCACAAGGTCCGTTTTTTGTGAAAAATCATTTATTTTTGTGAAAAATCAATTAATTTTCTAAAAAATCAAATTTTGCAAAAAAAAAAAATTTTTTTTTGTAAAAACGAAATTTTTGAATTTTGAGATGGCGCAAACTGCATCATTGACACTTAATGTTGAGTGTTTTCCCTCTTTTCTGTTGGGAATATCATTCTTGAGTGTTTTTCGAGTATGGGAGGGCGGCATCGCTCTTTGGGAGATGGGTATCCCTCAAGTATCAATATTTATTTACTATTCTACATTATGTTAAATTATACTAGAAATGTTATATGTATAGTATTTAAAAGAATTGTAATGAAGAAATTCAGGCAGGGGTTCAGCATTTAACTTTTTGAACCAAGACATTGTTAAAAAAGACAAAATTTCGTTTAAAATTTATAAACTCCATGATTTTTACAAATTTTAACAAATATTTTAATTGTTTACCTCTTAACAAAGCGTACTAAACATCGAAAATTTGAAAAATCAGATTCCCATAGCGGATGCAAACAGATCGCAATCCTCAAAGTAAAAACATCACAAGTAAAAAAACGGCTTGCAAAATAAATATTTCTCATAAAATTATTTTAGAATTGCATTTAGAGTCCTATGATAAACATTTCATTAATGTCTGGACACAGTTGAATCAAAATAAATAAATAAATAAAAAATAAACCATCGATTCAGCAATTAAATTTTTGACTCATAAAAGAAAATAGAATTCCGCTTTAAAAACTTAAAATGAGCGTTGTTACAAAAATAAAGAGACTTTTCATTTATTTGCATCCTAATAAAGCGAAGTTAGCTTGAAAAAAGAATAAAGTAAGATTCTCATATCGAATCTAAAAAGATTGCGCTTTTCAAAGTGTAGACATCTAAAGAAAAAAACAATGAAAAAGAGTCCATTTAAAATTAATTATCCTGTTTAGCATCGAAAATTCAAACCCATATAACTTTCTTCCAAAATATCAATTAAACATCACCCCGCCAGACGCTAAGTGGCGATAAGTTTAAAGTTGGTAATCCTATCTGAAGCGATCACATTCCCCCCCCCCCCCCCCAACTATCCTTTGCAGTTCTAAGTTCATTTCCCTGTATATTATTGTTTATTAAATCATGAGCGGGGAGAAAAGTGCTTACGATTAACTTTTTCAGAGAAGTTTGCAACAACACCGCTGCATAAAACAAACAAGCAAAATTATAAACCAAACTGACTTTCAGCTGTTAATTTCTTTCATAGAAATCAACAACAAGCATTATATTTATTTGGCCTTAGTAGTTATTTATCGCTTGCAGGAGCCTCATAAGAGCGCCTTTTTTTTTTCTTTTGCAAAATTAGCACAGATTTTGTATAAGTTAATATCTCTAATTAAACTTTAAAAAAGGTTCCAAACATTATCGTTGGAAATATGCTGCGTTATTTTGATTTGAGATTTGCTCTTCCAATGAACACTTTGTGAAAGATCCGTTTTTGTTTGTCAGAATTTTGTGAAGGGTCCGTTTTGGTTGGTCGGGATTTTGTGAAAGGTCCGTTTTGGTTGATCAGATTTTTGTGAAGGGTCCGTTAACGGACCCAAATTTCCTCTGGCCAGACCCCTGTATATATATATATATATATATATATATATATATATATATATATATATATATATATATATATATATATATATATATATATATATATATATTTTTTTTTTTCAATTTTTACCGGTCTGCGAGTCAAAAGAGATTGAAAAACATTGATTTTGTCTCGTGAATCACCAAAAATTGACCAGTACCCCCCATAGTAGTCAACGATTTATATCTCTTGGAAGCGCTGATGTAAGTTGTTGATGGTTATCGTCAATTTCCATTTTTGTGCCTATTCTCATTCAAAAACATTCTTAAAAAATGCGATTAACTAACTATTGAATATAAAAAAAATGTAAAGAAAAACTAAGGAAATCCTTTTGTTATGAACAAGTAATTCAAAAATTAAATGTTTGACTAGATAATTGAAAATTGTCTGTTGTAATTTCTAAAGCAGACATTCATTATTTTTTTTTCTTCTAAAATTCACTTCAAAAGCTGAATCGTCTTATCCAAACAACTCTCCTTCTGTACCTTTTCCACCAATGAAATAAATTACCAGCTGTCACTGCTTTTAAATTATTTATAAAGCGTGATCATGCTGCGCTCATTTTCTGACCAGGGCTTGCTTTCCCTTTTAAATTTCCGTCGGTACAAAGGGGTCAACGACATGTAATAACATTAACTTAGTTTTTTACTGCGAATTTGGATTTTGTTCTTTTCTTCGCATTTGTGATTCAGCTTTCACGAAACTGCTTATTTGCTGTAACTACGAAATTAGTCGTGGGATATCTGAAGCATGGCACGGTGGGATCGCATGGTACCACCACTTACCACACTATGGAAACGGATCGATTTTTTGGAAGTAGTAATTCCGAAAGGTTTAATTATGTCTGCAGTTATTAAAGAGTTTTTTTTTGTGTTCAGTTGCTGAAAAATGTTTAATTTGTAATATTGTTATACAGTTTGCTGAAGAATGTTTAATGTGTAATACAGTTAAGAGAGACTGAATATTGATTAGTGTGCAATACAGTTGCTGAAGAATGTTAAATTTGTGTACGTTTGCTGAAGTACATGGAATTTCTATGTATAGCTGAAGCATGTTGAATGTGGATAGGTGAAGCTTTTTGAATGTGTATAAGGTTTTTGAAGTACATATTGAATATGTATGAGGTTGCTGGAGTATGTTTAATGCGTGTACGGTTGTTGAAGTTTGTTGAATATGTATACGGTTGTTGCTAAACAATGGCGAATTTACCATGCTGCAACTATCGCAATTTCGAGGGCTCCCATGATCATAGGGGGCCTGAAGGAGATTCAAAAATGCACATGATAAATGCTTTACATAATTTTGTGATAGATAAAGAGGCCCCCAAAATGCATTGTGACGGACCACTAAACTTGAACCCCCTACTGTTGCTACAAAACGATAAATCCTGTAAAAGCACTTGGATTCGCGAAGGTTTAATTTTCGTGTTTTTACCCATCCCGTCGTAATCGCGTGAATTTAAACTTCGTATATTTTATACATACATATATTTTACTCAGCGAATTTTTCTACCTTCTGTATAAAATTCACGAAATTTTCAACTCGGAAAATCAGATACTATCATTTTCGCGAAAATAAGTGCTTTTACAATAGTTAGCTAGTGACGCTCAAGAAATATAAATTTCGGACCTGAAATAATCTTTAAGTGCTATAAATAAAGGCTGGAGAGCAGAAAAATCCTTACCAATTGCAAAATTCTCTAATTATCGAAACAGATTTCGATCGCGATTTTCGACGGAGAGAAATAGTGAGGGAAAAGGGAAAAACATTGTGGGAGAAGAGGGAAAAAAAAGTCAAAAGCAGAAAAAAGAAGACTAATGCGACATTCGACTTCATTAGACTTCTGGGCTCTTTTGTCGTAATTAATATTCTCTTCAGGCTACTACATACGTGCGTGGTCTCTCATCGTTTACGACGGTTTTGTTTCTCATTTTGGTGATTCATTTCTCGATATTGTGATTATGGAGTTGAATTTATTAAAGTAATTTTCGATCAATATATATGCAGAGGGGGCAAGTAGGTGTAGGAAGAAGAGGTTCTTCGTGAAATGCCTACAGCCAGATGAACACAACGTAAGCCTCTTACTTAGGCGATGCCTATACGAGATTTGATCAATTTCCAAGTTCAGAATAAAGTAAGTTTTTCGTTTCGGGACTGTTCGACTTGGTCAAAAGCTGCGAAATTTTGTCGGATTCATGTCAAAGGCTTGTTGTGGCGATAAAACAATGGTCTTTTGTCAGCTACAAATGAATTTTACCCTATTATTTACCTTATGTTCGCCAAATATAAGTAGCAACTTAGTCTTTTGGATTCAAGCTTGCCATCCCACATTTTATTTGTTCATCTTCTGTTTTTTTTTCTCTCAATTGAAATATGTAAGATTGTCGAGACTAGTTTTTGTGCATCTTTCACTGTACCAACCTCTTCACAGGGCCCAATTCCCCAATAG
Source organism: Uloborus diversus (assembly GCF_026930045.1). Lineage (NCBI taxonomy): Eukaryota > Metazoa > Arthropoda > Arachnida > Araneae > Uloboridae > Uloborus > Uloborus diversus. The sequence continues at coordinate 159,787,958 of NC_072735.1, forward strand.
GCAGAGTAGGCGCATCCTGCATAGGGCGGCAAAATTTTCAGAGGCGGCAAATTTTACCTTAGCCTTACTTTTTTTAAAATGAATTTTTCATTCTTGAAAGTAAAATGTTAGCATTCTTTCATTTTTCACCGAGACAGTTTTTTAAGCGACAAGACATATAAGTTCAGTGCACATCAACGATGCTGCTATATAGACACTAAATAATTAAGCTAGAGTTTCGATTTCAAAACACGGTTTTGATCAAAAGAGCACTAACACGTAACTTTTTTAAAAAAAAAGTAACATAATTAATTCAGAATGTAATCGGGGTTTTTTTCTGTCTTTTTTTTTCCTAAAATCAAAATGTCTTTTTGGGCGAATTATAACAAAAATAATGAAACAACAAAAAACTTTGTTATTTTTTTCTAAAAATAAAGATGCTGTCTTGTGTGAAGCATACTAACATGCTTAGCATTCGAGACAAATCTCGGTTATCCCCATTTTCTATCATTGTACATTTTCCCTTATTGGTCTAATAACTCTAGTCTCTATCATTTTTCAGTAATTTATCTGCATTGCCATTATAAGGAAATGTTTTAAAACTTCAAAGAATGAAAGAGAACATGATTTATGAAACTATATGGCCATGAAAAAATAATAACCATCTACAGTGGCTCCCAAAAGTGTTCGTACACCTACGACTTTCAATGAAATAGGCCATTATCCATTGGTTAGAATTAATATTTCGGAATAGTTATTTTATTATAAGATCTATGATCTATTCTTAACAAAACTACATGAAAATTTTTAATAAAACATTAAAACATAATTTTTAAAAAATCAAAAACCAAAAATTGCCGGAAATTTTATCTCACAAAAGTCTTCGTACACTTTGAAAAAAATGTCAAAAAAATAGTAAATAATCTAACTTTTTACAAAGTTATTATTTAGTAGAATATCATGCAGTATCAACAACAGCTTTTAAACGTATGGGGATTGATTTCATTGTTTTTTTCTTTCTTTTTTTGTGTGATTTCTGAGTAAGTGTTCAGACGCGCTTCGAGTCTTACTGTTTCTAGTTCGTTTTTCGTTTCAATGGTGTATTTTCGTAATCTAGCTACCAGATATCTCCAAATATGTTCCATTAAGTTTAAATCTGGCGATTGAGGAGATATTTCTAAGCTTAAGGACAATTTTTGAGGCACCAAACTCAAACGCGTGCTTCTTGTCGTTATCTTGATAAAAAACAAAGTTGCTTCCGATTACCAAATTTTGGGCTAATAGTTTAAAATTGTTTTTTAAAATATTTAAATAAACAGCATGATTCATTATTTCATCAAAAAATTCCAAATTTCCAAGTCCTGATGCTGTAATGCACTCTTACACTAGAACACCTTCACCGTCCTGATTAACTGATCCAACTAAGTTCCTAAGATTAAATTGCTCATTTTTTCTTCTATTTACAATTATACAACAATTTAACCCAAAGTGTTGAATTTGTTTTCATCTATAAGTAAGATGTTGTTCCAAAACGTTTTGAGCTTATTTATCATTGATATTACGAAGGAAAGCGTAAGCTTACTGTTTTTCGCACGAACAAGAAAATTTCTGCGGGCTGATGTCCCATTTAATCCAGGTAATCAGAGAACTTGACGAACAATTTTAGGTGAAAACTAAACGTAAAATGTTTCATTCAATTCTGCAGAAACTTTTTCAGCACTCAAATGTGTATTTTTCATAATTTTTTTAACTGTAAACCTCCGATCACGCATTGTTAACTTTGCCAGTTGACCTTTTCTTACCTTGTTTTCGATCCGATTCCTTTCTTTAAAGCATTTTATCAAGCACTTTACTATAGAATGGAATAAATTAACTAATTTAGTGACATTTCAAACCAATTTACCGCTACTGTGGGGAAAAAATTCAACTTTCGAATGGTGTTTGTGGTTCTTTTCGAATACCAGCCATTTTAATGTAATAAGCAAAATATTAAGGAATAAATACACAAAAAATTAAAGCCAAATGACCTTTAAGAGTCAACACAATGCAAAAATAATAAAAAAACGACATGTGATAACTTTAATCATGAATTTATTTGAAAATATTTCAGTGTACGATGACTTTTGTGGCTTATCTTTTCTCTTTCTCTTCGTTTTTTGACAAATTTCAAAAATAAAATCTGGCAATATTTTGAAAAAAACTACTGGGTTTTATTCAGAATGGAATAGGAATGGTGTAAAAAAAAATTGGACTTCATATTCGAATTCAGTTTTGCGTTATTTTGGTTTTACTACAAAATTTCAAGGTGTACGAACACTTTTGGGAGCCACTGTATATATATAATTCTCTTACGTGCCGGCAAATGAAGGGGTGAATTTCTAAACCTCTGTTGGCAACACTTCGCCGATAAATCATGTAAACAAACTTCTACGTTGTTTTGAAATCTTGAATCACAGAATACTCAACGAACTTTTTTTTTTTTTTTTTGAGATGAGTTTGAGTCGGGCTGTGGCCCATTTCAACCTTAATCAGCAAAGAAAAGCTCAAAGAAGGCAGGAAACCGTTCTTGAATCCAATTTAAGACGAGCCATTTCCAGAGTTGTATTCTCTGATTCGCTGCCGATAATTTTTAGCGGCTGGGGAATTTTCAGTCAGCAGTTCCTTCAACAGATCAGGTGCGTCACACAATGCCGGTAACCGCACCTTTCCGTCATGGCAACATTTAGTATATTTATTTGCAGTATTACGCTCTTTCTGCCAATAAAGAGCACCACAAAATTCGCATTCTTCACACATTGCTCCACAATCATGTTCATCGGCAATGTTGTTTTGAACGCGTAGGCGCTTTGAGTGTCGTCTATTCTCTGCTTCAGTACGACAGTTCAGTTCAAAATGAATAACCGAGAAAGAATTTACTTTATTCCTTTTATTCTCAGCTGAAAGGTTTCGCCAAATTTGTTTAGGGTTATAGTAGTTTTAGTATTGTGCAAGCAAAGTAGCCTTGGCGAGTTTTCGCGTTTTTAGTTAAACCATTTTTTGTTCGTGACGTGGCAAGGATTCAGAATAACAACAAGAAGGACAAACGTTTGAGAAAATATGTTTGGTGCTCTCTGAGCCTGTTTTTAGTCATGGCCAGCTCTATGTGGCATTATCAAGAACAAGATCTTTTGAAGCAGTGTCAGTTGTGGCTCCCAAACGGGACATTTTTAATTGTGTATATGAGGAAGTTTTCTCAGATTAGAATATATAAGAGTGTAAATATGTAAATATATAAGAGTGTAAATAATGTAAATACATCCCTCGGGGGAGCCTGTAACCCCTAGAGGGCGCGTCCCCAGGTGGCGGATAGGGGAATGCCTTCATTGGTTTTCCAATGGGTGGTAGAAGGGAAATAAAATACCTTCCGCGGACCAACAGGTAGAAGTGCAATCTCTCCAAAGCAATGACAGACACTTTTGTATCTATAATGGTAAAGTTGTGCACATTGCCAAGGCAGTCATCTTACATACAGCAAAGTTAAACTGTCGAAAATCTGGCTAAAGCAGACAAATTAACATTATGAACGTAATTTTCATATTGGTTAAATGGATGGTGACCTAAATGCAATTACCAACTTTAATTTTTACGGAAAATTTTAGCTAGGCTAATGTATTGGCATACAGCGAGCGAGCGAAGCGAGCATGGATCGCGAAGCGATCCACAGGGAACTGCGTAAGCAGTTCCGGGGGTTGGCGAGCGATAGCGAGCAGGGGGCGATAGCCCCCTAGTTCTCTATTAATTCATAACTGTAAATAAATTCGCCTATTGTAATTATCATTTAAATTGGTTTTATGTGAATCGTTTAATAATTGGAAATAAAACCTCCCATCCGGGCGCCCCTGAATGTGAAACGTCATCATTTCTCCATAAGCTTGACAGTTTGAATTTCGGGAACATTATTTTTATGTGTTTTTGTGAGTCTTTGCTTCTTTTAGGGGGAGGGGGGCGGCAGATTTCAAATGCCTAGGGTGGCATGGAGCTAAATTCGGCCCTGCCTCTTCATCTCGTACCAACACACAAAATCAAAATGAAACAATGCGCTAATCAAACAGTAAATTAAATAGTTATGGCAAAAGAAGTGTTATGTTGCAGACTCTCCATTTGGACAAAATACTGTGAAACGGCCCGTAAGCGATCATGGCCTTAGCGCTGATATCATCTTTCAACCAAAAATGACTTTTGAAAAACCAGTTCTCACCGCAAAAAAGTTAATGGTGCAACTAGAGGCGAATTGCTAAGTGCAGGCTCATAAAGGTCTTAACATTTAATTAAATGAGTGTTCTATTTTCAATTTTCTTCTGCTATCATACAAAAGTTTTTCTAGCTTGACTAGGCCTGTTCATTTTCCTTTATCACACTCCTCTGACCTTAGGACCTCTAACTGCCAGTTAAATGAATTCCTGCAAGGCAATTTGGAAGGTAAAAACAGGCTCGTACCCTGAGAAAACTTTAAAAATTGCGTGAACCCATTCTTGTGCCAGTTGCTTTTTTTTTTTTTCGTAGAATTGCATTCGACTTACCATTTTGCTGGTTTTTTTTAGATAAGTCAAGTTTTGTTCTTGAAATTCTATTTTATCCGGAAATATCTCAAAAATGATGTAAAATGATGTCGAGAAAGCTATGAGTCCATTTAACAATGTGGAAGGTTTTCTATGCGTTTGCCTCTAAAATCAAAGCAAAATAGTGAACCAATTAGAAAAAGTTTGAAAAAAAAAAGAGAAAAAAAATGTTTTGTAATAATAGGTGAACCTTAACAATGGCAAAAGTAAAATGCCTGTTTGCTTGAACATTGCTTTTCTTTTTTCGTTTATGTAGTTAACATTACTTTCCCGTTTTTCTATTTCGTAGTTTTTTCGTATTTGGGTTTAAGTGAAAATTCAGCAGCATTTAATTGGAAGCACCTGACATGTTTTGTCTGGATTCTCTGTCTGTTTTGTCTTTCTCCATTGTTTTCTTAGCATCTCAACCAATTTAAATGCATGTTAATAATATCATTTTTGACTGAGCTATTATTCCCCTCAAATCATTTTTTCCCCATAATTTTCTCCTTGCAGTTCTCTACTACCAACAAGTATTTTTATTTGCTTATTTTTTTCTTCCCTTCGTAAATTTATCATTTTCGAAAAGATTTCCATTCGGCATACTGCCGACCCCGCTTATTGGAATATCGGCTGAAGGAATTTCCCGCTTAATGTAATACATTTTCAGTATACCAAACCGATTTAATTTGTCATTTTGATCCTGGAATTCCCTGTTTTGTTGCAGACATTAATTACATGACATTTTTTTAGCCTTTTGTTTTCGTAGTAACATTGCCAGGGGTCGATCTCTGCCGAAATTGGGTCTGTTTTGTGGACCCTTCACAAAATTCAACACCCTAAAAGCGGCCCCATTCACAAAATTCCGCACAGTAAAGCGGCCCCATTCACTATAATGTAGCACATATCCTGCAATTAAAATTTGTTTGAATGCATCGCTTTTTAAGATCTTTGATTAAATCTAAGGATTTTAAGCTTCTTTTTTTATATATTACTTCATTTGCTCTTATTATACTCGTTATGGCTTTCTCAATAAAGTAAGACGACTAAAAATGCTTGGATAGTACGTCTTTCTAGGAAAAAAAAAGGCAAATTCGTGAAAATTATTTTTTCACAAAAATAAAGAAAGTAAAATATTTTACTTTTTCACAAATGCGGACCCAAAAAATGAAACCTGAATGGACCCCTGCATTCTTTTTTGGGTGCGCACCCTCCTTCACTTTATGTGTAGGAAATTAATCATATGTTGTAGTTCATAAAGCGTTCATTATTTTCACTTCATCAATTTCGTTTTTAAACATTTGTCCTGTTTTAGATGAGTTTGTCAGTGAATAACAGTAATTGGGGTTCTTCGATGTAGAGAAATCGATCATTTTATCAGGAAGACCAGGAAAAGGATTTGCGTGCGATGACCTGTGCTTCTCGGAATCACCTAGGCGCATGCGTCGTTGAGTTATTCGATATTAGGGTAATAAGGGATTATTCGTCATGTACTCTCTTGGTTTGACACCCTATTGGGAGCTTGTTAGACCAAACAAAAAAAAAGTAAATGGTGTTGAAAGGATTTTGTTGTCACGGGAATTCTTTCAGGTGGGTAGTGATGTCTCGGAAAGGTTCCTTTAATTGTTGCTGTATATTGGCAGCGTATTCCGTTCCATTTAACCATTGCATGAAGTGCTGTGATGTGTATTTCTTTCAACTATTGAATTATTTTCGTGTTTGGGAGAGAAAAGGATACTTGATACATCGTTTTTTTTTTCGTCAAGATGTCCTTTGCTCATTTATTTATTTACTAGTTATGATGTGCTCGGTGCTGTAAAGATATTTTTTAATGCTGCATGTCTATGAGAAAAGTGGACCAAATGATAAAGAAAAATAGCTAAACCAGTCGTGCACTACCGTGTTTTATTTTAGACCGTGCACATGACACTCGCTATCTGCATTAAAATTAGTAAAAACAAATTGTGCGTTGTAAGCAATTCGTTCTTTCATAATGTGTCTGAATTCGTGTAATAAACGATTATATTTCGAGCCAATCAAACCTGCGCTTGTTTGCAAAAAAAAAAAAAAGTTTTTTTTTTTTTTTTTTTGAAGTGAAAGTTTGTCACAGCTATTATTATTTTTCTTTTAACTCACTTGCTATGCGGCCCGTATCGTGAGTATAACTGGGCTCAGAGGCTCCCCGAACTTGAATTTTAGGGAGGACGAAAATTCTCAACTTGCCGAATGGAACTCCAAATTTTACCTACTGCTGGAACTCCAAACTTTACCTACTGGAACTCCAAACTTTACCTACTGAAACTCCAAATTTTACCTACTGGAACTCCAAATTTTTCCGACAGGAACTACAAATTTCACCGAATGATAATTTTGCCGATAAAGAAATTTTTGGGAGATCACAGTGACTTCCCGTAATTTCCCATCGGGGTGCCCCTGACTGAGCTAAATGATCGAATGATGCAGAAAATCTTGGCAACGTGAATTAAATTGAACATAAGTATTGTTCCACAAAAAAGGAATCCTGTGGTTATGCACTGAGTGTTACACGTTTCTTGTCGGGCGGATCCTTAAAAGCTAGGATGAATAATAAAACACTTGTTCATTTTTTCTATGTCGCATTCCGAGGCTAGCGTTGACATAGCGGTGCAATAATTTTGATTCTATATAATTTTCTCCTTCTCTCATTATCTGAAATTTCGAGTAAAAAAGCCTAAGCCTGTGCAATTCAATATTAGAGTTCAGGAGAAAAAAAAAGCACCCCCCACTTAACTGTTTCATGTTCCCATGGCTGTTGAGTAACGCCGGGAAGCTTTCATGACCTTTTGAGGTACTTAGGGGCAAAAGCGATAGCACGAGGGCCTCGCAGGGTTTTTTACATAAATAGTATTTATACGTGAACATTGAAACAGTTATTGCCTTATCTTGCTTGATGAACACTTGAAGCTGCTGGTTTATTCGAACAAATATTCATTTTTTATAACTGTGTGATACTGCGTTTAAGTTTTGAATTCTGTTTATTTCCGGGGAGAAAATGGGATCATGAAATTTTTGGTTTTCTTACATTATTTTGAAATATATTGTGCCGTGTTAGATTATTATTCAGGGTGATCCATTTAGGATCCATTCCACCCTTTTAGAACCCATCTTCAAGAGTAGTCAGGGATTGTGGGTGGTTAAGTATGTCAAGGTGGGTTTATGGGGTGTTGGTGGTTAATCTACCTGGAATCCTTGATTTTAACCCACATTGCCAAAATTATGGGTAATTTATGGGCACATGTACGAACCGTTATGAACTCCCCCAGGTGAAAATTCTGGCGGAGCTAGTGGATTTGTAGTTTGTAGACAATGTGTCACATTAACAAATTCAGCCGTTTGTCGCTGCATCGCCGTTTTACTAGTAACCTGTCCTTTTTTATTCATCTCAGTCGATTACTTGCTTTATAATCGTCTTATCTGTTTTGCCGATTGGGGTTGAAATTCAGCGAAAATAGATTCGGGAAAAAAGTTGTTGTTCCTTTTCTTTAGAAGCATATGTAACTATGCATTGAGCCCTGAAGAAAACCTACCATTACAGCCCAGTAATGTTGCTAGCATTAAAATTGTGCATTGTGCGTTATAACATTGTGGAGATTCGAGAGAAAGAACAAGTCTCCTGAGGAATCAAGTATATCCCCACTCTCCCTCATCACAGCTCAAAAACCTTGATATTCGAGTTAGGTTGTTGCAGCAGGAATGACATGCATCGCTCTTTGTGACATCATTCTTCTTTCAAAAAGTAACTGTTTTGGTAAAAATACGCAATTTTCTTCGTATACCTTCATTCACATTCAGGAAGAGCATTTGTCAAGTCGGTTTGTCTATATTAGGCAAAGGTTTTCCCAAGATATTCTTGATATCTAATTCTACATTCTAAATAGCTCTCAGCGGCACGTCAAGCTGCTTTTTTGCAATTTTCCAATTTCGTGAAAAAATAGGTTTAACAAGGAATGATAATGTGAGAACGCAAGAAAAAGCTAATTTCATTCAAATCTTATCTAAAATCAGGAAATATCTTAAGCCGCTCCAGAGAGTAGCTTCAAAGAGTAAAGAAAGCTAAATCTTTGTTTCGGGAAATGTCAAATCAAGGAAGTTGGGCATATACTCGTCTGTTGTGGGAAAATGGCACGAATCAGGGCATGTTTGACGAGCTGACTAACGTTTCTTATGTTAGAAGATGATAGCGAATCACGATACCGGAACGTCGGCGTGACTCTGTTGTGTTATTGGGATATGATGCGTTTTTAAATGAAAGTCGGCTTTGAAATTGTGTACTATTTAAATTTTTAATTTAAATTAATGACTATTTATTCGCATCTGGTAAATTATTAAATACTGCTTTGTTGAAAAGCTTTATACTAGTTTTCAATGTATGCCGTTTGTCAATTTGGAGATGAATACATACTTGTGATACCAGTCAGCGACGAAATATGGCAGGTTAATTGAAATTCATTTGGTTGTTACTCATATCTGCGAAATTGATTGTGTTTGGAATGATTTGTCAGCTTCTCATGAATAATGAGACTGGCTGGAATGAGATGGTACCATCAACCGGGACAACTTTGCCAAGAAGGACGGACATTGCTGCTGGTTTTTGAAAATGATGCTATTTGTAGCTCTACTAAGTTCCAAAACCAACTTAGAGATCCGATAGTATTTCCTTGAGGTGTAAACTTTATCGCATCTATTAGCTGATTTTAGAGCTTAGTTGATCGCCAAATACTATCATTTTCAAACATCAGCAAAAGTTTCAAAGTCAGCTTTTGCCAAAGTTACTCCGGTTGACGGTAAAAGTGGGGGGGGGGGGGGGGGGGGAAATCATAGTTTGGGTTAAGCATATGGATTTGGAGTTTCTCTATTTGGTGTACCAGTTGCGCAATGATTTATCAAAATATATCGGTTATTGATTCGAAATTTTTCTTAGGGGGAAACTAATTTTGGTTTTAGGGAGAATGGGCTACAGTAAAAGGTTAGAATCCAATTCATATTACATCAGCATTATTCTTGTAATAAAAGCCCAACTATTTTGGGACGCGACGTCTCCCCGCGCTCATCTCCCTCCCCAACTATAACATTGGGTGTAAGTCAGTTTCCATATCTTGTGGATTGGATTCGAAACCAGAGTTTTCTGATGGGGGGTGGGGGAGAGGGGAAGCAAAAAAAAAAAAAAAAAACATTGTAAATGTAGAATGACAGTGGTGTAAGTCATTTCGAATAACCTTAAAACCAGCTACAAGTAACTTTTAATACAATCTGACACATTTTTATAAGAGTACTTTTGTGTAAATACAAAGCTTATTGGAAGTTAAAATTTACGCATTTTTTTGCAGATGCTTTTTCAAAATCTTCAATTATTCCAATGTAAGTTAAAATGACAACACCTGTTGAAGCATGCGCGATGTGTCACGACCAGGGGCGTCCGAAACTTAAATTTTTGAGAGGGCGGAAATTCTCAATTTACCAAATAGAACTCCAAATTTCGCCGAATAATGATAATTTTGCCGAATGGATCTCCAAATTTTGCAGAATTGTCAGACAAAATTCGCCGAATGAGGAAATTTTTGGAAGGTCACATTGACCTCCCATCGGGATGCCCCAACTTGTTTTTCAACATAATGATTCTAATTCAGAAGTCGAGGCCAGGATTTTTTTACTAATTATAAAACTGATACATTCCTTTATTGCGTAACTTTCATTCTTCGCACGCCAGTTTGGTTGCTTTACTAAATTGCCTCCTGTACTTCTGTTTGTAACGAAGGGGAGGAAAAAATTACTAATAGTTTGCGAAACTGCCTGCTGGATTCAATTAGCTGGTTGTGTTTTGTTCTGCTGTACACAACAACGAAGTAATCACACCGCCAAATACGCAGGTATTATGTTAACCAAGGTTAACATAGTTGAAAATTGAAATTAAAAGATATGCTTGCCCTAATGTAATGCCCTAAACACGCCGTTTAAAATATCCCAGAAGTCTGTTTTAAAGAAAAAATGTATAGAATCGCCTGAATAACCCTAATTTCTTTGTAGCCAACCATGCAGTGAGCCATTCTTTTTAAAGGATATTTTACATAACGAGATGTTATCATCGTGATTAAAGCTGTGCTTATTTTTATGTTAATCAATATCAAATATTTACTCTATCAAGCATAGTGAAATTATTATAATTATAATGAAACATTTTTCATTTCATAATTTTATAATTAACGTTGCGTTTTGTCCTATCTGGTGAGATATTTGAGTTCTAGCTTAATATTCGAATGAACTTACACCAGCAAAACATTTTGAGAACAAAAAATTGTGCAAAAATTAAATGAATTTAAACTTTAAAATGAAAATTGAATGAAAAAACTTCAAGTGCAAAAAGTGTTCTTGATGCCACAGTAGTATGTGTACTATAATTTGAGAGAGTAAGTAGTTGTAGCTACGTGTTGCAGTCCTTTTTTTTTTCTTTTTTTTCAGGATTTTTAATGGTTGTGGCATTTTGAAAAAGGGTCTGTGGATGCATATCACTCCATCAGTTCATATTATAAAAATGAATTCTTTTTTTTAATATTATTTCGTGTTATTTCTAATTTTATAAAACTGATTTACAGCATTTTATTTGCATTTTATAGAGAAGTGATTTTTTTTTTGTATAAAATACTTAATGTATAATTTTTTCTTTTCAGGTAAGATATTTTTTGTATATGCTACTAAAGAATACCAAATACCGGTAAGTGGGCGAAGCAGCAATTTACGTTTTTACTGCATGTAATTAGTGATTCTGGGGAACTAATAGCTTTTAGAACTCATAGCTAAAACTTGTGGGATTAATTCGATTGAAATGAAATGGTGTTGTCTGAAATTAAATTATTCTCTTAACTTTAGTGCTAATGCTTATACTACCTTTAAATGGAGAGCTCTTTTTGATCGTGTTACTTCTTGTCCATAATGTAGGGGAAACGATAAAGTAAAGCTTTATGGTGAATCAATTGTAATGTTTTATATGTTGAAGCTGATTCCGTATTCTTCTTACGGTTTCAAAATCACTATTAAATAGAGGACGTACCGAGTACTCGGCAACTACTCGGTACTCGGCCAAGTTTTGATCAGGTACTCGGCCAATACTCGTACTTGTAAAAATTTGAATATTGTTCAAAAGAGATTTTACCATTAATAAAAAAGTGCAAGTAATAATATACTGCAATCATTTACAATTCAAATTTACAAATCAAATTCAAATTTTGAGAATAATGAAGTTTGTTATGCTTCAGTGGAGTAATTCTTATATTTTAATGTCTCAAAGTTAATGAAACTTATTTATTAATTCAAATTTACAAGTCAAATTCAAATTTTGAGAATAATGAAGTTTGTTATGCTTCAGTGGAGTAATTCTTATATTTTAATGTCTCAAAGTTAATGAAACTTATTTATTAATTCAAATTTACAAGTCAAATTCAAATTTTGAGAATAATGAAGTTTGTTATGCTTCAGTGGAGTAAATCTTATATTTTAATGTCTCAAAGTTAATGAAACTTATTTATTAAAAATGGGGCAAAGAAGGTAAGTAAAGAAAATATGAAATTTTAATATTGTTAAATGGATTTTTGCCACAAACAAAATAATTTATAAGAAGCATAAAAATACCTTTTCTTAAAAAATAAAACAATGTTAAAAGCACAAATGTAGAGCAACACTGCTGACACGTGTTTTAGCATAATAAGGAATGCGTTTTTCAATGCACAAAATGTGAGCTTATGGATTTAAAGACATCCGGCAAAAGTCGGATTTTTTTACATTCATTAGCTCACATATTTTTCACTGAAAAAGATGTTCCTTGTAATGTAGAAATCCGTGTCTGCAGTGCTCCTGCACATTTGTGCTTTTAACGTTGTTTCATTTGCTTTTAAAAATTAGTTACGTTTGGCGTACTAAAAGTATCGATGGATACAATTTATTTTAATTCCAATTTGATTAATCCTACCTTTTATGTATTTGTTTATTTTAAATTTAAAAAATAACTTATTTGTAAAATTTTTGACACAAACAAAATTTTTTAAATAACGCGTAGTTAAATTTAGCTGGAATTTTGTTTTAAACACTATAATTTGGACATGCAGGTCTATATTAATATTCCAATGAGGTTTAAAATTCGTCACGTGTACACGTAAGTGGTTCTTCTTAAAACTTAATTGGTACACGGTAATTCGATACTCCGGCCGAGTAGTGAAAGGTCGAGTACTCTGTACTCAGCCAAAGTGCTATTCGGTATGTCTCTACTATTAAATAAAATAGTTCGTAGTTCATTCTCTTCTGACCAAGATGCGTACTTCGGATATTTGATAGTTGTAACTAGAGATTCAGCGTTAACTGGCAGTAATCGGTGATCGACCATTTTGGCCGTTTTTTTTAAAATTGGCTATTTTCACCGATTAATCTGCCGATTTTTTTTTATAATTAAAAGTATATCCGAACTAAAAACTATGCTCAATGAGTTTATAAAAGAATAAATACATGTAATTTTCCGCAACAGTTAATAATAAGATTAATATAGAATTTAAAGAGGTCAAATTATTCATTCTGAAAAATATATGTTGAATTAGTAAATAAGTTTTTGAACAAAAGTAGAAGGTTATAAGATGGATACTTATAAGAGTATCTGTCAGTTCCACCTCCCTCCCACAACGATTATAGAAATTCTCCGATTCAGATTTATTTATTTTGTAATTCAATTACTGTATTCACTGTTTATGTGTACATTTACAATTTAAATTTCATAATTTTCTTTTAAAATCACTCCATCTCATTCCATAAAAAATTTAGCATCAGTTAATATGCTTTGATTACAGTTTTAAAAATTAATTTTATGAACATTTGATTCAATGTTAGTTTTTTAAATTTAATTTTTCTATTTTGTATTGATCTCTGCACATCAAGCGTATATACGTACTACAATTTTACACACATCTCATGCGCATTGACCTCTATCTTCAACATTGTGCTTAAAATTTCCTTTTAATTTTCGTAAAGATAAAAAGCCTGCATTTTCGGCTACTTATTGCAAAAAGTAGATGCCATAAACTATGTATTTTGACAGCAGTCTACTAACTAAATATTTGAATTTTCATAGCTCGTAAACAGGATGTAGTTTTACAAACAATAGTAAGAAAATTAAATGAAAAAAGATCAAATGAGCTTTGTGCTACAATATGATTAAATTGAAAAAACAATGTAAACCAGGAAATGAAGCACAGATTCTCAAGAAATTATGTATTTTCTTGAGAATTTGTTCTTTATTTACGTTGTCTTTTCAATTTAATCAATAACAAAATTAGTTTACAGAACTTAAATAAAAGTTTGAAACATTATTTTAAAGGAAAATTATGAAAATGGAGAAAAATAAATTATCGCTCACAGAAATAAACAAGCTATTGTTCTAAAGTGTGGCGAAATGGTAATTTAGAAATAGGGCTCGCCGATATATATCAGTCGATATATATCATGGTATATATCACGATATTTATCCGATATTTATTTTGAAAATATCATGATATTTTGATATTTCGATATTTATTTTTTCAAATGGTATTTTCAATAGAAAAGTATGTTAATCATAGTAATTTTGTTTATTCATTATTAAAAATAACCAAAAAGCTATTTACTATATTTTATAATGTTTAATACATCATGAATATAGCAGAGTAACATCATATTCCTTTTTTTATTTCTGTTTTATATTCATAAAAGTATTAGTAATGTAACAATTTCAATTTATAGTTAAAGTGCCGAATTAAATTTTAAACTTTGCTCAGAAAAAAAGAAACTATCTTATGACTGTGCACCGACTAATGTATATTATTTATTTTTGAATCATATAACTGTAAAAGTAGCTAACAGAAGAGAAATGAGTAAAACAGCTAATGCTAATTTAAAAAAATTTGCAATTGCCCCATAAAAATTGATATAAATGTGAGCTGAAATGTTAGATATAAATAATGAAAGAAACATTAATTTTAAGTCTACATTTTGTAATCTTTATACATAAATGACTACTTCTGTATGTAAGTCTGGGGTAAGCTTCAAAACTACTGGACCGATATTAACAATTGTTTCACCATAGATAGCTACATTATCAGGAAGCAACATAGGCTATAATTTATTTCTAAAAAACTGTTTGAAAAAGTTATGATGGAGAACAGCAAATTTCATATAATTTCCTCATTAAATGAATAAATATAAAACCCATTGTTTTATACAAAAATTCGTTGCCTTACAACAGCAATATTAATAGTTATCATAATAAAAAAATTATTGCTTTCTTAGGATTTTTATCCTCATCTATGCCGAAAATCGATTACGGAACTAATAAAAAGACAATTGATTTTGGCAACAGTTGGAAAATAGAAAGTGTTTATTGCAAAAAATTACACAGGCCTGCTAAATTCGGATCATGAAAAAGTGATTGTACGATATTGAGTGACTTTTATTCTACTGGATGCGCTGATTTCAAGTATGACATCCATTTTTCGCAATCATAAAGATATTTTCACCAATTAGGCTTTAACATATAGGCAGAAAAACCTATTTTTTCCTATCTGAGCGAAATAGTATTTTCAAAATATGTTTAAGTTTATTACTTACACTTACAAACGAGTTTATGCATCAAACATACAGTTGGAAATCAATTACTAAATACATATATTAATTTCATAGAAATAAGAACATAGTAATAATTAATCATAACAATTCAATTATAACGGAAGGCAATCTTTTCAACTGGCGCTGTTTTTGCAGCCAAAGACTACTTAATAATGTTTATCTGCTTTCATTCCACCATGTAACCAAAATATTGCAATTAAAATGATCTTTAAAACTTTTGTTAAAATATAAAATAATCCGCTAACTAAATTAGGCAAATCTATTAAACAACACAAAAACTTCCATTAGTTTGTCTTTGTTCACAATTTCAAACACTGACCAAGTTTTGCTACTTATTTCGGAAGAAAATAATTAGCATCATTTTATGATCACCAAAAATATTTCAGTATTTCACAACAATATCTCTTTGACTAAAATTAGTAACAGACAGTTTTACAAAGTAGGGAGGGGGAGCATTATCTAAGGTATCCCAAAACGATTACCGCAAATTTGGTAACATTTTAACTCGCACCAAGAACCCACAATAATTGAAATTTCCCAAAACAACTAAAGCAAGTATAGTGGGATTACGGGCGGCTACATTTTTAAAAATTGTTTGTGCTTCAATAGCCATATAGAAAAAGCTTTTGACTGTTTCAAAAAAAAAAAAAAAAAAAAAACCTGATACATCTTTATAAACTAGTGAAATTTCATGTTTTGGAAATTCTTCTAATTTTTTTGCATAAATGTCCTGTTTTCGTTTCCAACTGAATACTATTTCGGTCTTTATCCTTATTGCTATTTTACTTATATGGGTAAGGAAGAAACTCGATTTTTAATCACGTCAAAGCGGTGTGCTTTGAGTTCTTTCAGTTAAAACAGAAAATGAATGAAAGTAGCGATTGTTTCTCATAATTATTATTGACCCAGGCAAACGCCGGGTATTTTTGCTAGTAAAATATAAGAAATTAAAGAGTGATTTGAGGATGCATGTACTATTTTGAATACTTGAGTTTGTTCTGATTGAAAATATCGGATATGTATCAAAATATCCGATATATATCAAAATATCGGATATTTTTGAAAATATCATGAAATTTTCGAACCCTGTTTGGGAGAAAAAAAGCCGATGGAAAAATTGTAGTTATTAAAAATAATAAAATTGTAATTTTTCTGCAGTCGATTATTCGGTATCCGGCGATTAAGTTTTGCCAATTAATCGGTAATCGGCCAATTTGCTTATCGGTGCATCCCTAGTTGTGACCAAACAGAGCAGCCACATATATCTTGTGCACGTTATTTCGATAAACCACGGTTCCGGAATCGGAGGGAAAATGACCGACCCCGAGAATTTTAGTGTTCGACTTTGATCCTTTACCCCAAAATCAGTCCGACTCCTCAAGCATTGACAGAGTTGCAAACTCTGAATGTGTTTGAGTTAAAAGTGAGACTCCGTCTTTTTTAAATTTTAAACCTTCGACTCCCGATTCCGACTCCGCAGCCCTGGGATAAACACGCCAAGCACGAAGTGTCATTATAAATCGCTAGGTATTAGTGACGGACAATTATCGAGTTCTGATAATCGTATCACTTGATTATTTAAGATCACTCGAGAACTCGATTATCTCGAGCTCTCGACTATGAGAGCTCGAGTTTTCGATTATCACATCTATTTCTGGATTGACATAGCTCGAGTTCTCAGTTATCACAGCTCGAGTTCTTGATTTCAAAAGATCTCGATTATCAATCGCTCGAGTTTCCGATTTGTAAAGATCTCAATTAGCAATCACTCGATTTTCACAAGTGCTCGATTCCCGAGATCTCGATTGTCAAAAGTTCTTGATTATGCCCATCTCTGCTGGGTATATTAAAAGGGAGAACCCAAGGACACGTGACCCAGTGGTTTTGTACTTGGCCCACTTGGCTGGATATTGAAGATCCCGTTTTCTTGTTACATTATTTAGTTCGGTTAAAAAGAATTGAATACGAAGAAGCTTTTTGACAACATTG
Organism: Uloborus diversus; assembly: GCF_026930045.1. Classification (NCBI taxonomy): domain Eukaryota; kingdom Metazoa; phylum Arthropoda; class Arachnida; order Araneae; family Uloboridae; genus Uloborus; species Uloborus diversus. The sequence continues at coordinate 159,805,177 of NC_072735.1, forward strand.
GTGACATTTTAATGTTACCAATTAATGCATTAAAGTTTTGAAAACGAGTGGACACGAGGCCCATCATTCACAGAAATATTATTACACTTAAATGCTGGTTCATTCTTGCAGGTTTGCATTGCTGCTTAACTGATTACTGTATTATTCACTCCCGCGAAGATGTTAATGGTGCGAAGTTTGATCGAAGGATTAATCAAACCAGAATCTGTTTCTCAATTTTGGTTGCCGCATATCTCCCGTAAATAGCGCGATTAATCTTTGAGACACATTTCTACAGGAAGCAGCATTGTGGTGCTTATCACAATTTTTATGCATCAACAACTACGCTAGTGAAATCACTTCATTCATACGTATGTATACTCTCGGGTAAGAAACTGGCCTGGCCTTTTTTTTTTTCTTCTACCGCGCCAACTGGGGCATGGCGTGATATATTTTCTACACTCAATAGATTAAGTAGGCAATTGGCCCACATATTTACATCGAAAATAATCTTTCAAAATTAGCAATAAATGCGCCACTGTTTTTTTCTTTCCCTATACGAATCTTGACTGTAATTTTTGGCTCCCAAAATAGTTTTAAGGCAGAGTTTTGCTTTCTCGTAATTGTTTCTGACTTTTCCTTCTTAGTAATTTTTCCATTAAAAACGTTAGAAAGTGTAAAGTAATCCTGGTTTACGACGTTAGTTTTCCTCCTTTGATCACAGTTAGTCTAGGTACTTTCCTCTTTATAGATTTTGTATGTACTCGCAATTAGAAAATTTTTTTTCAAAGCTTTTGTTGTACTTTCTATGACCAGGAGTCAGTTTGATTGGGTGGAACAATCGTTATCAAAAGCAAAAAGAAATTATAAAAATTGTTTAAGAGCTGTGGATTTTTCGAAGTTCCGATATACTATAGGAGGCGCTGCAGTCTCTAGCCAATGGCTGCTGAAAGAGGTAAAACGAAAAGACACACCCACTTTTCCTGTCCAGTGAAACATGTACCTTGTCTGCGTAAAACTGACATGTTTTATCTCGTTGGCTAATACCGGTCCGGCAGGTAGCATATTCAAGCTCTAGAACGAACAGCCAATGGACTCTTGAGAGTTTGCAAATACTCCAGGTTTTCGAAGCTTGCCTCGATTCTTGTCATCAATTTATATTATCTTTTTTCATCAAATACTTGTTTGTTTTTTCAAAATTAGATTGCTTAGGGTTTGTATGAAGGAAACCTTTGTATGTGTTTTTGGGCTGTTCTTAAAGCTCTATATAGTTTGCCCGAAAAAAAATTCTCAGGTTTTAAATCTTTAATTTTCTTAATAATACCTCAAAAATGCTTATTTTCCTTTATCTTTCACGATCTTGCATTCTTTTGCTTTGCCAATAGCTTGTGCATAATAGATGCTATGATTTTGAAAAGTGAAAATTTTTCTTTGACCATTAATTGACGTTGTAGGCGGAAGAAGGGGTTATGTGACATTTATTTGTACTTCTATAAAATATCGCCTCTCCGTGATCATCTCAAAAAGGAAAAAAGGAAACTATTTCTGTCTGTGAGCATGTCAAAATATAAATTTTTCAAAAACTAATGCATAGACTTTTATACACATCATAGGAATTTTTTGCCAGTAACTTTTTTTACAAATGAAATTTAAAAAGCGGTAACGGAATGACATTTTTGCTACATGATTTTCACGCAATCATGTTCTCCCCAAAAGTTTAGCCAAACTATAAAAGGGAAAATTCTATAAAAATTAGAGCACATACGGGAGTGTTCAGTCATTACAATTTCACCTCCAGTTTTAAAAAATAATTATTTTAAGCATATAAATTATGTATTTGCTAAGAGTAACGGAAGGACAGTAATGGAAGGACAAGAAGTAGAAAACAATTTAACTTGGTCAATTTCAAATTACATTTATTCAGCTAATACAAGTCTGAAACAATGACATCTAATAAGATAAATAAATACCTTTGTGCTGAATAGTAAAGTCAGACAAAACAACGTAAGTAGAAGCACAAATTTGTAAATTACAGCAGACACGTGTTTCGGCGTTACAGGGAACGCCTTTTTCAATGCAAAAAATAATGAGCTTATGGATGAAAAGACATCCGACAAAAGAACACGTGTCTGCTGTAATTTATAAATTTGTGCTTCTACTTACGTTGTTTTGTCTGACTTTATTAATGACATCTAATACCTGAGCCATCTGTTACAATTCTGAATTCTTGAAATACTCAAAAATATTATCAAAATCCGTAGAACATTTATCTTCTTTGTCAGGAAGTACAAAGATAATTTCCACATTATTAGGCATTCTCAAACAAAACATTTTTACTCCTTTATCTTCTATATGAAATACCTGTTCAACATTGCCCTTTTTTAATTTCTTTCCTTTTCATTCAACTAACAAAACTTGTCCGGATGTTATGAATCCTTTCGCATATTCTTATTATTTGGTGCTTTTGATTCAGCTGTATCTTCTTTTTAATATTACGAGTACTATTTATAACTGTCAGGCTGTTGACTGTCAGTCTGAAGTGAAATCTCTTTCGATTTGTTGAAATACTGACTTTATTCAATAACATAACTTGTTACAGGGTTCAAATAGTGCATATTTTGTGGGTCAGGATGAGAATGAATCTTACTCCATCTTTTTGAAAATTGATCTTTGAATTCACTGATCTCTTCGCAATATGTTTAACGGTTGAACTAATGCTCTCAACAGTCCTTTCCTGTGACTTGTGCTAACAAATCTGAAAGCAGTTTTAATATTGTATTGTTCCAATATAAATATCAAGTTTGTAAGCAATTGTTTCTGCTTAAATTGGCTTGTCATATCACAAACATGGCATACCAAAATGATTTTCACATGCTTAGGAACCTTTAAGTGTAGTTTTCATGATTTTTATCACATAAAATAGAATAAATAAAATCACAAAGCATTTTTTTTTAAAAATCAAATAAAAGTATGTTTTAAATGAAAGCACATATAATTTTTGTACAAATATTACTTATATATGTTTTAAATGTGACTACTAACTTAATAAAATAGTTTGTTTTCCACTAGCATTCTAAAATTTTACTCTGTATCAGCTTATAGATAAATGTCCTTCTGCTACCGTATTTTTTTGTCCTTCCGTCACCATTAAAAACCATGTAAAATTAAATCTATATTAAAATTCTAACTGAGCCTTTTTGACAAGGAACATAATTCTTGTTTGCATAAAAAAACATTCGTTTCTATACCCAAATAACTGAAATGTAGTATATTGGTAACGGAAGGACATCAAACTGTCACCTTAGTAATGGACCTATTTCACGGTTGAAAAAAAAAATTTAAATTACTTACCGAAAAGTTTAAGTAGACATTCAAAAGATAAAAGTTAACCTAAATATTATATGCTGATAACAAGTATATTGAAATTACAGTATGTAACAAAAAAGGGATTTTTTGCTCTGTAAAAACACGAAGAGAAAGCTTGATTTTGCATTTGATTTTCTGAGAATCATCAAACTATTGGGAAAAAACAGGTTAAGATTCAAGAAATTCATTTATTTCTAAAGAATGGTATGTAGCAAGTGACAGAATATTAATTTTTAAAATTCAAGTGTCATGTCCCCTTTTTCCTGGAATTCATTATCTTTATCTTTACTAATAATAAAGCTGAAAGTCTCTCTGTCTGTCAGGATCTCCGTGACGCACATAGCGCCAAGACCGTACGGCCGCTTTTCATGAAATTTGGCACAAAATTAGTTTGTAGCATGGGGGTGTGCACCTCAAAGCGATTTTTCGACAATTCAGTGTTGTTCTTTTTCTATTCCAATTTTAAGAACAAAATTGTCATAAGATGGACTAGTAAATTACGAAATTGTCATAACGTGGAACCGTAACATGGGCACAAGCCAATTGGCGAGATACGAAATTATCATAACGTGGAACCGTAACATGGGTACAAGCCAATTGGCGAGAAAATTCACCATACTTTATTTGTAAATATACAGGCGAACCGAAAGATCTTTTAATTTTTCTATTACGGGCAAAGCCGTGCGGGTACCACTAGTATCAAATAAAGTAATAAAGCCTTTCTTCCACTCATCCTTTCAATTAACCACTATTTTTGAGGAGTTTGGAAAAAAAAAAAAAAGAAACTGCAAATTCCTAATTTCAGATGTTGAACTTATGGAACCGTGTGTTATTTTATGGCGCATTTCACGCTTAATATCCATGTAGATGCCACGAGAAACCAAAAACAAGGAAAAAAAGTGTTCTTTAAATTTTCAATTTGACAAGTACCATTTCGGAAACAGCAGCAACTGAAAGAAATTATGCACGGTTTTGAACAATTATTTTAACATATTTATTAATGATACCTATTGACTTATCATTATTCGCTTAACTCAGCTCAGAACGGGCACATTGGAATATCGATTTTTGTGTTTAAAAATAGTGCTGTTTCTTACATCTGTTTTTTTATTGATGTTTTAAAAGTTAGTCTTTACAATTAATAAATTGGAATACTTTTATTTTTGCAACTATTCAATTCATTTACTTCCATTTTCACTGTTGTGATGTTTAACGTGACGTTAAAGTGATTTCCCCTAGGGGGTAAAAGCATGCATCGCTACTCATGTTCCATGACAGTAAACAATTCCTATATTAGTCCTATCTTATTTTGTGCATTATATTAATCATTCTTAAGGTATCCGAACACGTTGAAATTAGGGATGCATCAATCAATCGGCCACTTTGCCGATTATTTATAATCAGCCAAATTTTGCCGATTAATGCTTATTTTCGTACACATCGAAAGAACACCTGCAGGAATAAGGACCAGCCCCCCACCCCACGTCCAACGTGTGGAAGAATTGCATTTTGGAAATTGTTTGAGATATTACACTTTTGAAAATGACAAAATACAACAATGGTGTAAATAAACCTGACGTTCAATTAAAGGATTTTCTTTTTGTCAATTTAAATTACCCGAGTTATAATGGGGTTGTTTCCTTCAGTCAAAAGTAGTACTTTTTTGTCACTGAAATTGATAGAATAAGAAAAAAAAAAAAAAAAACCACGGACTCAGAAAATACTTTCATTTTCCCCAACAGTTATTTTTTAATTAATTTTTTAAAATGTCTGATTCTTCAAACAGGGCGAGGTCTTTATGATGTCCTAAATGATGCACTATGGCGCATCTTTCTACCGCATTTCCACGTTATGATAATCAAGAAGCAAATTAAAACTGCGTTCTACGCTTGCTATCCACCATATCGTTGCCAATACATTTGAGTAAAGACGCGAATTAAATATTTTGGACCGTGAATGGCAACACTGAATAGCATTTTATCATTTGTGATGTCATCTGCAGAAGCGTTAAACGACAAAAGTGTACCGATTTAAGTTTTTTTTTTTAATTTATTAAATTTAAAGGAATTGTTTAAAAAATGGTCAGATTCTATGTTTTTCAGCATGCTCTTTCAGAAAAAAATACTTTTAAAATTTTGGAAACGACCCACCCCATTGAAGTAAATTTCAGAAAAAAACACTTGAAAACTTTGGGAGCTGCGGGCAACGAAATTCAGAGAACAAAATGTTGAGCTATTTAATTTCGCAGAATTTTTCCAGTTACAATGCAAAATTTCATTAAAAAAAATATATATGAATTTAATTTCGTCGTTCAATAGCACGCGCAACTTGTTTTTGAATAAATAAATGTTTGATCTGGTTCACTATGTCGTCATCATTTAAAAGGAGAAAAAGAAAACATCATGTAAAACTACCAGAAATGTCGTAACAATTTGTTTCTCACAAAAATAAAATTATTACGAAAGAATTGGAAGATTTAAAAGCTATTCTGCAGTTGCTTGCCCTTCGAACTTCAGTCTTAGTTTCAAGCTCATTTTCCCGATGATATATTTTTAAAGCTATCAGTCATTGATCTGATGCCGAAACAGATAAGTCTTTTTATACGCCAGTCTGATAAAACGAGCACGTGTTTACCAATATTAGATTTAAACCTCCACTTTTATCGTTGGACTTACTTAGTATTTCTAAGGAGAATCTGATTATGTATGCAGAAAGACAGTTCTGACTTTGATGTTGAAAGATAATTTTTACATGGGGAATCGATTTTTTTTTTGTATGTAACAGATACGGGAAGTGTTCGAGGCTTGGGGGATTTAGTTCATTAATTTCTCTGTTTTGGAATAGAAAATGAAAATCCCGAATGAATATTTTATTTGACTAACAATTCTCGTTCCGCTAATAATTATTGCTGGTAATGAAAAATCCCCATTAGGCGATAGATTACCAAAAAAGACAACCACGCGATCCGACCTAAGAGATGGCTGCCTTCACTTGTGACGTCACATGATGAAACATATTGTTAAAGAAATCAGACAGTTAAAACAATTAATAAAATTTAAATATTGGGGAAACAAAAGTGTTTGCTGTATCCATGTTATTATTATTACAAATACAGCAGCACGAATTTGGATAATACTTTCCTAACAAAACTGAAATTAGAAGAACGTTAACACATACTTTACTAAATAATTGCAAGCCTAGCTCATTTAACCAAGTATAGTTAGAAATTTAAAAACAAAGAAGAAAACAAGAAACAAAACTAATGTAGTATTAGTAAACGAGAAAGAGAGAGAGAAGAAAAAGAATATTGAGGACGAAAAAATAAGTAACTCTAAATATTTGCAATCTAATCGCTTATTAATTTAAATTCAATGTAATAATTGACTCAGTTGAAGAATCAATAGTTTTATTCTTTCTTTCAGTGCCGCTGTAAGAAATTCGAAGAATTTGTCGTTACTAACTTTTTTCTTTTTGTTAAAAATCTCCGTTTTTTTTTCTCTAGCCTCAAGCTTAAGCATGTCCACTATTCTCATTTCTATGCCGCATTCGTATTAAAGGTTTTATCGCACATTCTCTTTGCTTGCCCTTCTTCCCTCCTTTCCCTTTCAACACCATTTCGACCTGAAATAATGAAAACGTGATAAACACCTCTTCTCAAAAGAAAATGGGGAAAAATTCCACCCAGTTGGATCTGGTCGTCATTCTCCGTTGATTTCGTCAATCTCTTTTGCAGCAACATTGTAGCCCGAATTTCGAGAGACAGAGAGAGAGGCCTCGTTGAATGGTCATTGTCTTCGTCTTATAGATCCACCTCATTATTTTGGCATCGGAGAGGTAATCTCTGTATATTCATTTCGAATGATGTTTGGAAGGGCACGGATGTTTCAGGTCAAGATTCATTCGTGGATATATGTATTCAGGGCCGCAGAAGGCCAAGGCGGGTCCCTTGTCAGTTACGTCACCAGGCCCCCTTCCGCCCCCCCCCCCAAAAGAAGAAAAAGAACAAAAGAAGGGGGGAGAAGAAAAAAGGAGAGAAAAGGAAAAGAAAAGGGGAAAAAGAAGAAAAAAAAATCAAAGCTGCAAAAAAAGAAAACAATTAACTCTGTTTTAAGTGCCACAACAGGAAATACCAAATTTTACTTGATTTTTACGTTTCTCTTATTCGGGGTCCCCCCCCCCATTTTTTCTTTCTTTCCTTTTTTTTAATTCAGTGTCCCCCCCCCCAAGGTCAGTCTAGTTTCCGACTAGACTGACATGGCCTCTCGTCGGGCTGTATGTATTATATCCAGGAGCAAACAAGAATCCCCCAAGAGGGGACGCCAACCTTGACTCCCAAAAGGGCGCACAGTTCAAAGCACACACACACACAAAAAAAAAAGAAAAAAAAATCTTCTCTAGTATTCTAATTTATTTAAGTTACTTCTGTCAGTCAACATGTTTTCACTCTCATTGCCGATGAATTAATGCGTACTTCGCTTTTTGGGGAAATATATGAATAATAATTTTATTTATCTATATATATAAAAATGGAGTTTGGTAAATTTGTTCCCTAAGATCTCAGAAACTGCCCGGCAGATTTGGCTGAAACTTTCACCGTTTGTTCTTTTTGGCACTGGGGAGGTTTGTAGACCAGTTCGAAAAAAATCCGACTGATAGTTCCTTTTTTATTCTAATTTGTCCAAATTTTCGCGTAAGTGCCCCAATATGACGGTGAAAAAATATGTGCACATATTAAAATTATGTGTCCATCGAAAGCGCTTATTTTTCTGCTGAAGATGGCATCTGTTAGAAAGTTCTAAGTTGTATGAAAAACGAGTTATGGGCTTTTTTGTTCCGTGTTCGAAGGCTTTCCTCAATACAATTCATTTTTTAGTGTATCATCTCAACTCCCAGTTTAAAGCTAGAATTGTTGAATATTTTTGTGTTTCGTCTGACTGTTTGAGGCTTTTCTCAAGTCAAATCTTAAAGTAACGTTTTTTCCCCAAGATTGGCTAATAACTAGATTTGGCTGATTATTTTCCATTTAAACGGAACTTCAACTGTAATTAATGGGTTTTTTTATATTTATTTGTGCTGATTGGACACTTAATCATTATCCAATCTAACAGCAGAAACCTCGCCAAAATTTATGTAGAAAGATTTCAGTAGCGGATGCATTTGGCATTTTTTTCAACTGTCGCGGTTTTTGAAGCCAAAGACTATGTAATAATGTTTGTCAGCTTTCAGAATGTAAACAAAATATCGCCAATCAAAGAATCTTTAAAAACTTTTTTTACTGTAAAATAAATTAGCAATTAAATTAGGCAAATCCATAAACAGCACAAAAACTTCCATTAATGTGACTTTGTGCACAAATTCAGACCAACGTCAAATTTTACTACTTATTTTGGAAACATTACGGATGAAATTGTCTAGCGCCATTTTATGGTGACCAAAAGTATTTTAGCATATGGCGACAATATCTCTTTAACAAAAATTAGTAACATACCGTTTTACAAAGTAAGGAGGGGGAGCATTATCCAAGGTATCCCAAAACGATTTCCGCAAATTCGGTAATATTTTAAAACGCACCAAGAACCCACAATAATTGAAATTTTCCAAAATAACTAAAGCAAGTTTAAGGGGATCACGGGCGCGCGGCTACATTTTTTTAAACAGTTCGTTCTTCAATAGACATGCAGAGAAGGAAAGACTCAATGTAAAAAAAAAAAAAAAAAACAGTATTAACTGATAAATCTTTTTAAACATGTGAAGTTTAATTTCATGTTTCGGAAATTCTTCACATTTGTATACGCTTAAATTTCGTGTTTTCGTTTCTAAATGAATACTATTTTGCTCTTTTTACTTACTGCTACTTTAGTTTTATGAGTAAGGAAGAAGCTAGATTTTAAATCACGTCAAAAAGGTGTGTTTGAAGTTCTTTCACTTAAAACAGAAAACAAATGCAAGTAACGATTGTTTCTCATAATTATTGCTAACCCAGGCAACGCCGGGTATTTTTGCTATTAGTTTACATTTTCTTTGCCAAAGAAAAAACATCCGCTTCACTTGCAAAAGGGCTGGGTTCCGGTAGCGTGGTCGCTTGGCGAGTTAGGCGCTGAGCAGTTCAGTCTAGGATTATATCTTTAAAGCAACCGTAAATGTAATTCATTGTTTTGGCGATTTGTTTTGGAAGAAAAGAAACTTTTGATTTGTTTTTATCCGAGTGAAATGTACGACATTTTCTTCTTTTTTTTCAAACGATGAGTTTTTAAATGTTCTACTGGATGGTTTTTTTTTTTTTTTTTCCGTTAGACGGATGGATTATGAGAGCGTGGTTGCTGGGCGAGTTTGGCGATAAACAATAGAGTTGCGGAACTATTTTTACATTTGAAAGATATTATTTGATATCTTTTTTTTTTTTTTGTTTATTTGCGAAATATTTTAAATTGTAGTAAAAACCGCTTCACTCGCTAAATAGAGTTTTAAAGCAACTGTAAATTTAATTTAATGATTTAACGAAAAGTTTTAAATTCCAAAGAAACCTTAATAGGTTTTTTTTTCTTTGAAAAAATGTGTACGCATTTTATACAAAGAAAAATGATCATTTTACATCAGAGGGGGAGAGGGCGTCAAATTTTTTTTTTTTTTCATTCAACGGACTTCCATTAAGTTTTTAGCACGGGCATCGCTGTGCGGGTACTGCTAGTATACTATAAAACCTTTCCGTGCATGTCAAACATTACCAAAACATATTATCAAATTATCATGCCGTGGCGCGGGTTTCATTGTTGAAGCACGCTGGTTACTCGATCATCAGCTATTATATATAAGAGGATTTGTTAGATTATTAGAGTGAACATGCCGTAAATTTGGCATTCTATTATCCGATAGTCAATCTGCTCTTAATCGATTGTATTGTCACACACATGTAAGCAAAAATCCACAAAAATTGCAAAATCTTATCAATCAGGAAAATATTTCAGATGGTTGCTTGCCGAAAGATTCTTATTCTAGAAAAACTTTTGCCAAGGAATTTTTTAATCACCCGGGTGACCTGGCGTCAGGAATTTGTGGGACGCTGCATAATGTGCTTAACCTGATTTCTTGGTACAAAAGAGTCGATTATTTCTGTAATCATGAAAATTCGCGGAACCGAAAAAAAAAACTTTCCCCAGTCTTTGCCGTATTTTCTTTTTTATGGCTATTCTTTTATATATAACAATTATTATTTATAATTTTACTTACTTATAATAACTTCCTTATGTCTCAAAATTTGTATTAATGTCAACTGCTACTAAAAATATATTCAGATTGTCCAACCATTATAATTATTCTGTGTAGCTATGGCCTTTTGAGTAGTTAGTAGAACTTTGCATAGGAGGTAAGAGAAGATGAACTCCTGCATTTTTTTTTTGACATTTCATGCAAATATTAAAATTTTAGGCAAAATTAAGGTTATTTTTGCGCATAAAAATAAGTTCTGGGAACTATATGCTGCCGTTCTAAGTACAAAAGTTGTATCTGTACTTTTTATCAAAATTGAGTTACGGTCAACAGGTGGTTTTTTTGTCACATGTTTTACCTGAATACTATGTTTTCTGGTCAATTTGTGAATCGGAAATATTTTTGGAAAAATTCAAAAATGTTGCATCCGTATCAAATACATGGAGACACACAACTTTCTCATTTTGAACTCAGATACTGATACGACTTTTGCGCTTAGCAGGGCAGTATAGGACTCCTGCACTTTTTTCAGTAGAAATTAAGCCATGGCAATTAGGTAGTTAGCTGTTTTAGTCTTGGATTTTTGAGATTTGAGCACAAGAGAAAGCTTTAAACCTTAGAGAACTGTTATTTATGCTCCAGTTTTTCTCAAACATCACCTGGGGGGGGGGAGGGGGGTCACTCTCTGAACCCCTGATTTTATGCCAATCCTAGAGTGTGTATTTTTTTTTATGCAAGGAGATAATTATTGCTCCTCCACCAACCGCAGATAGCGGTTGGTGCACAAAAAAAAGGGGAGGGGGAGGGATTCAAAAAGATTTTTGTGGGCGGAAAAGGTGGGCCGTGCCCTTAAAGTAGAACCTTTTTTTTTGGAAAATTGGAGTTGTAAACTTTTGGATTTTAACGGCATATTTATTAAATTACCTTCTCCAAAATTTGAGGCAGATGGCCACAGAAGACAGCAATCTTTCAATTCAAAGTAAACTCATAATTTTTTTTTGAAACAACATGAGAAACGATCAACGATCCTCCAAACTATCATATTTTCTTAAAAAATAGGTTATTACTTTTGAACTTGTGGGACTTTGATTTTTGAACTTCGAAAAGTGGAGGCGTAAAGCTGCTTTAGTTTTGAATACAGGGTGGTAACACAACCTGGAAAACCTGGAAATCAGATAATTCTCAGGGAAATTTAATTTCTGGGGAGAAATCAGGGAATTTTCAGGGTATTTACAAAGTTTCTCAAAATATCAGGAAAAGATCTAATTTTTAACCACCAAACATCTGAAGTTTTAGTCTCTGATTTTTCTTTTCATTTTGACACGGAAGATTTTTTTTTGCTAAACGAAACTTTATACACATTCTAAAATAGTTTTTAACTGCTACAAACCAGCAAAGCTTCAAGATCGAACCTAACAAAAAAATGATAAAAAAATTTTAACTACCTCAAAACAGATATGCTTCTTCATCTGTGTTTGGAATTGTATTTTTTCAATTTTTTTTTTTTAAATTTTGGATTATTATTAAGCTTTATTAGAAGGCTTGAAAATAAAATTTGTTTTCATTAAAACCTTACTTCGGAGATGCTTAGTTGAAATTCTCTAATCCTTTTGAGTGCGAATTTTCAAATGTCACAACCACAACTAACTTGTGACATTTGAAATTTGTTGAACTGGACACATTTTAATTAAAAAAGATTTTGAATGTTAATCTTACTGTTTTCTTTCTTGTTTCTGATTTATTGTTTTCCTTATATTTTTCAAACTAAAATCAACTGCTTGCCATGATTGTAAAATCAGGGAAATATTTGGAGTTAAATCAGAGAATTGTCAATGAACTTTTTTCCCAAAATTTTGCTACCACCATGTGAAAGTGAGGGGCCGTTGCCCCCTTTTTACCCGGTACGAGTCGCCTATCACGCCCCCCCCCCCCCAGAGGAAAATTGTTTCATGTTATGACCGCCTGTCCAAAGCATAAGTGTGGCTGCAGCAGCGGATTTTGGATGATTCAGCTTCGTAATCTTTCAGCCTCTCTCGTTTTGTAACTATAGCTTATGTTTCCGAATATGAAGCCTTTCTCCCCGTTTCCAGATGACGATGGGGATTTTTTTGGGGACAAGCTGTTGCGGATAGGGAATTACGTCACGTGGTTATTATCCTAAATTCGTGCTTCCGCCATTGTTTCTATTGGGCATTAAACCTCTTTTCATCTGATTATTGTTTCGATTTTTCTTTTTTTTTTTTTTTGCCCGTCAAGGTTGTCGATTCCTCTCCTCCCCTCCTCTTCATTGAAATACGTCCCGGTTTTCTTCTTTTGATGTTGAAATGTTTTTTAAATGTAATATTTTGTTAATGCATTTATTTTGGAAGGAGGAATTTTTTTTCGACCTGTGCAGGGGCCTTAATAAATGAAAACAATAAGGAATTTTTGATTGAGAAATGCCTAAAAATAATATTCGACATTTCATGTAAACATCGAAACTATTTTTATGAATTCAAATAAAAAGGATTTGATTTTCTTTTAAAAATTCAGAATTGAAAAGTTTATGCTGTTATATTAGCCACATTAAATTCGATAGTTTTTTTTTTGTGTGGCAGGAAATGAAACAATTTTGCTATTTATCGAAAAGAAGTCATCTTTTTTGTCCACTTACGTGTATTTAGAAATTTCTATTTGTGTGCTAATTGAATTCACATGTCATGTGATAATCACCCTCCGATGGTATTTCTCGATCCCATGACTAGAAGGATCGTTCTCTTTCTGCCATGAAGTACACTGTACTTCCGATTATCCGTGCTAATTAATGCAAGGGTGTACACAGATAATCGAAAAGCACGGTTAATCCGAAAATGACCAAGCACGCCGAAAACTGTGTATTAGGAGGCTATAAGTAAAGCACACAGTAGTACGATACTCTACTAGTACGAAAGTAATACATTAGTGCTAGCAATGAAATATGTTATAAAATTTGGCATAATTTTTAGCTTTAATTAATTTTAAATTTTTTAATTTAAATTTTTGGCTGCACGGATAATGCGCAAGTCGGATAATCCGCGCATGGATGGATAATCGGGAGCACAATGTAATCGGATAGCATTCGCCTTTTTACGTTTAGAATTGGAAGATTTCGATAACTGAGAGACTCAGATAGTTATCGAAATCTTCTGCAATTATCGTAAATATTTTAATAGCGGAAGACTATAGTTGGGGCAAACCTAACGTGGTAGCATTGTGCAGGCTACGCAGATCCTATTCACAGCATTGCGACGTTGCCAGGTAATGTTTGCCTCTTAACTGTAGACGTTAATGATTTTCGGTTTCACAATGTTGCTGAATTGAAGTGTTCATTGTTCAAACATTTGACGACTAGGCCAAAAACTCAAGTTATCGAAATATCTCTCTTAGAATACATCGCTGAATTCCTCATGGAGATTATCAAAGGATTATACTATTGGAATTCTCAAAGATTGATAAGAAATAAACGAAATGGTATTCCGAACCAATGATTGGCTACTACGAGGATACAAACGTTTTGCAAAAATAAAATAAAATCCTCATATATATAATAGCCAATGATTGAGTAACCCACGAGTTTCAACAATGAAACTCGCGCCGCGGCATGATAATTTGATTTTATGTTTTGGTAATCTTTAACGTGCAGGGAAGGGCTTTATTGTCACAAGACTGAACTCGATCCGGTAACTATTTTACTGGTAAAACTAATTTCAGTGGAATGAAGAAACGAAAACATGGTCAACAATAAACACTTCCTACTGGACTTTAGGGTTAATCCACTGGAGTTAGGATTTCAATTTCAACTATCATCACCAAACTGGCAGTATGGCTTCTTTCAAATGTAGAAGCAATTTTCACCTGTCATACCTTGACCGGCGATTTTCTAGTAACTAAATAAATAAATAAATAAAATAAGTTTTCTTCGTTGAAAACCTTGAAGGCTTGCCTCTCTCTCGTCAATTTTATTTTCCCGACTACTCAGTCAAATTCTGGCTCATTTTGCCTGGTCAAATAAACCAACCAAGTTCAGACATAGCGTAAAGAAATTACATAGAGAGGCCCCGTCTATGGTAAAAAGAAGATAAAATTGAAGCCGGAATTATAGAATACATCGGTGCAAAGATGGGCAAAGTTATGAAAATGTAATCGCTTCGCAAGAATGGTTATCACCAATCATGGCACCAATCTAAGTAAGGGTCCGAATAATGTAGCTGCCTGATTGGTTTACATTTTATTTCATGTTGTAATGCAATTTCAAAAACGTACTTCATAAACTGGCAACAATATCTAAGTTTAAATTACTACCCATTGAAATACAGTAATGGAATGTATTGAATCAAAAATGTAAATGCATTGAATAAAGAAAGTAAATGTTATGAATCATGGTATTTAGCGAAAAACTAAGGATCTTGTGATACAGCGGTGCAACTTCCGATTTCCAATTTCTTAATAGCGGGGCCTCTCTATGAATTTAAATGGTATTTATTGTTTGATCAACCAATGGGATCTGGTTTCATTGAATAACAGTCTCTTTTGCAATATTATATTTAAGTGTATATTAGAAGTATTACAGTTACAAAGTCGACAACTACGTCACAATTCTGTGGTGTCAGTAAAACTAAGGTCCCTTATGTATAGCAGCTCTAGGTAAAACTAAGGCCACTTTATAGCTGCTCCGGATTAAACTAAGGCCATTAGCGGCTCTAGGTAAAGCCATGGTGAACTTTTTTCGTGATCAAGAGCGGTTGCCAACGTTCATGATTGCATAACGTGACCGGCATTTTGGCTTTCTTTTCCAGTATTGAATATTGAATCAAGCTGTTATCAGAGTAATATTTACGTAAAGCAGTTTCAAAGTTAAGCCGTCGTATGAGCCTTCGGAAGATTTTTTAAAATTTTTCAATAAGGACTGAAAGAATAGCCCCCTAAGTGTGATACAGAAAAAAAGAGTACATTTTAATTAGAAAAGAAGACTTTTCAAATTAATGACTTCTACTATTTTGAAGACTTGAAGATAGAGCGTATTTATTGAGAAAAGGGCAGGTACTCAAGATACATAGAAATTTAACAACTACACGGAGTGAGTGAGTATGATAAATTATAAATATTATTATTTTGAGGAAAATTACTTAAAATTGTCTTTACACTTTTTTAATTTAATGCAATCTCCTTTAGTTGGTAGGAAAAAATATTTTTTCTTTGAGTTGAAGTAAAAAATAAGTACATTTATGTATTTTTATTCGGTTACACATGTATGCAAGTCTTATCTGCTCACTTTTAACTGGCTGCTTGTAAGCCCTCAACTTTGGCTACATGCAGGCATGTGAATGCCAGTAACCAAGCCGTTTCAGCCTTCGATATCCCCATAATTATATTCGAACAAAGAAGTTTTACCGATTTTTGGTCAGGGTCCGACACCTCCTGGGCGACTTGGAATCAAATAAAGGCTCAACAACTAGGGTTCAAAACTATTCGTTCAGAGTAATAAATGTATTCAGCATAGTTTCTTGTTCTGGACAAAAGTAATTTTGATAAAAAAAAATTTCAGTCGATTAAACGGTTGAAATTGGCTAAATATTAATCTAAATGGAAGTTTTTTTGGAAGTTGTATGTGCTTGTGTATACGTTCCTTATACAAATCCAGTTTTCGACGGATCTTTGCCAAATTTGACACAGAGATTCTTTGATGTTAAGGAATTGTCATAGGAGGTGGGGGTTCTTATACAAAACCAGTTTACATCGAGTCTTTGCCAAATTTGGCGCAGAGGTCCTTTGATGCTCAGGACTTTACATAGGGGTATTTTGCCAGAAAAGAACGTTTAAGCCTATTAAAAACACTGACTGAATTTTTGGAACATATATATATTTTTTAATCCAAAGAGGTCTAAATTTAAATTTTGAGTCATGAAATTGCTTTTCTGCACATTGAAGGTGGATTTTTACTCTAACTTTATTTCTTTTTTTAGTCTAATTGTTGAACATGCGTCACTCGACACAACTTTATTTTCGTGGTAGACCTTGAAACGTCAGGCAATGCAGCAGGTAATTGATAAAGTGGCCGAATACAGATTATTCCCAATAAATCAATGCATCCCAGTTTTAATCCATGAAAGTGAAGATAAATGCCCATTTTTTTAGAATTTTCTGGTTAGGAAGAAACTAAAAGTCTGTCTGGAGCCCTGTTAATGGGTAGTCCCTCGTGATGTTTTCCGGCCTTGAAGTGAGTAACGTTTCTTCGCAGAAGCAATTTTCTCGCTCGAATCGAGAGATGAGCGGAAAAAATTGCCTCGACTCTTCCGATTTTAAGGACAGAAGGTAGCGTTCGGGCAGACTCATTATCATATTGTCTATCTTGACTTTCAAGAACGGTACGGCGGAAATCGTTACAATCCCATCTTTTCGTGTGACATACGAAAAAAAAAGAAAAAAAAGGAAAATAATGGCTTGTTTTTAACCACTTTGAAATCGAAAGTGCGGAACTGGAACGCGTACCTACTTCTGCTTTTGGTTGTTAAACGTTCTTTTAAGCGCAGTGCAAATATTTTCCCGCTCTTTCGAGACATCCATTACCTGAAAAGACATTTAGTCGGGTAATTACTGCAAGCTGGATTTATGCAGTGCTAGTAATCGAATGACGCATACTAAAAACTGTCTTATTGCTCAATACTGGAACAAAAAGGAAATGCCTCGATATTTTTCATTTTCTTAATTTTACATGATTTATTGTTTGAAGCCAATCAAGTAAATACATACGTTCGTGAATCCCAAGTTCCACCAATCGTTTTACGGATTTAGTTTTGCATTCTGAATGTGCTTTATCCTAATTTTGCTGTCTTTTTCGTACGAATTGATTACTAAACAGGTTTGTTTTAATGTGCAGAATTATTTTTTTTTAACACGTGGAAATGTTTTTTCTGCAAAACTTAATCAATGTAAAATTTAGATCAAGAATGCATTGACACTACAACCTCAACCTCGTTTATCTGACCCCCGTTTATCCAGATCAAATTTGTTGAGTTTAAATTTTTTTTTCTTCACTTGTATAGTAATTCTGAATTATCGCAGCAAGAACAATGCGTCAAATATTCGCTCTTTATTTCGATTGAATGTTTAACTCCTGCAGAGGTAGTAACATAAATTATAGTAACCAAATAAACAACATGGCGTATTTAGAGTGCCGCAGTCCGACGCTTCTGCTGCTGAAAATGATCAAGTTTGTGAGTGATATCCTATATAGTTTTGCTACAAAGCATCGTTTTTTTGCTGTCTGCATATTTGTGAATGTATTTTGCTTTTTACCCAACCTACTCTCATTATTATGATTGTTCTTGGTCTCAGTTAGTTCGGATAAACGAGGTTGTACTGTACTTCTAAAAAAATTTCGCGCAGGTATCATTTTCTTCAAGTATGATCAAAATCAACCTTTAATGATGATTGAAAAAATTCTAGTCCAGACCGAAATGTTGTCTAATTTTCGGAAATTACTACTCTAACGTTTTTTTTTTTTTGGCAGAAGAGAGATTTCTTAGAGGTTGTTTGTTGGAAATGAAAGTATGTGAAGGAGAAAATATCTTGAAGTCGTTAAAAATAGTCATCGCGGCAAGATTTTTATTGTTAAAAACATCCGTTTCAACTTGGTAGCCGTTTTACTTCTGTTCAATTCTGTTTTTTTCCGCTAGCTAAATGGATCATGCTGTAGTATATTAATGCATCGGCGCCCAATTCAAAATTTTAAGGGGCGGGGGCAGACATTTTCCTCATGGAAACCAATTTAGATATAGTATAGATTAGAGTTATTAAAACTTGACAATTTTAATAACTTATTCATTAATGGCAGGAAAAGAAATGTTTTTACATTTTTGCAAAAAAACAAAAATCTAAAAGCAGGAAAGTTCTAATTTCTAGGGGGGGGGGGGGCTTGAGCCCCCATTCCCCCCTATATGTGCGTCCATGTATTGATGGGCTGTTCTTCCTCGAGATACACATTAGAGACAGTGTTGTCTTCACGAATAAATAAATAAATAAAAAGTACTGGGTGTGAAGTTTCAAAGGCTAATGAGAGACAGATATTTTCCATCCTTTACGCTACTATTCACACACAACAAAAATAGCTGCAATAACAACAAAACTTTTTGCATTTTTTCATCCATTTTCTTCTTAACGTTTAGAATTTTGATGTCATGAAATAAAATCCATAGGTAGATTGAGAGAGAGAGAGAGAACAGCTTGGGGGGGGGGGGGTTACGCACCATTGGCCAAAAGTACTGTATACTTGTACTTCGAGATTACAAGAATCGCGTGTTAAATATTAATTAGGAACATCGATAAGTCTCGCAGTCTCTACATATAAGCACATAAGCAAAGATGGAATTTGCTCAAGCTTTTTTGAAATGAGGGGACAAATTATTGAAGGTGGCGACTGGCTCCTCAAAATGGAGAACTTTTGTCCCCTTAGCGGGACGTAGTTTGCCTGGGAGCTCAGTTCCTGAATTTCTTTTCAACGTAATGTGAACTCTCGCATTTTGCATCCTGACATATGAAACTATGTACTGAAGACTTTAAGAGCTCTCATGCTTCTTTTGTTTGAACTTAAGCAATGAACTAAAATATATTGCTTTTCCAATCTTAGTTCATGAAAGTTGAGGCAGTATCCATCTTCATTTTGCCCTCTTTTCCATTTGAAACAAGTTTTGAATTTCATGCACGTAATTGTTCTTTCTCATTTGGCTCCAACACAAAAGTAAACTCTATCTACACAACTAGACCCTCATCATCTCTTCTATTGTCCAGATATGCTTCGACCCTCTTCAGTATCGACATCAACTGGACCAAAGACATTGTTTTCTGACCATGTCGAGGAAATGGCCAAAGCAGTACTTCGTACCTTTGTCTACATTTAACCTTTTTACAACATGGACACGTCAACAATAACAAAAGTAGACGTTTACTACTTTACGTATATTAGACTAGTTTCAATTTTAATAAAATTAGTGGTCAGCTACGTTTGCTTTTTAATCTTACTAATAAGGCCATGACAGATAAAAATTTGAGCTGTCACGAACTGTGGTTCTTAACTTCCTCATGATGATAAGCGTCCATCTGCTCAATTGTAATTAGATAACGGATTTAAATTATGAATGGAAGTATCACATCCGCAGATCTCCTCTCGGATCCTCTGCTGGTGATTTCGAAAAATCCTTGCGTGCCCATTGTTCTTGGAAAATATGCACCAAACTTATTTAGCTGCTAATCGATTATACAATAGCCATAGCCTTTTATCGCGTGTGGACAACCCAGTCATATGGTACTGGAGATTTAGGTAACAGAAAAGTGCAGTCTTGCTTCCCATTGTGTTCTTTTTCTTTAAAATGGAACTCGCAGATCGTTCGATTTTAGTAGGTCGTCAACCCGTTTTGCTTGGAATACAGTACTTTCACCTTTACCCTTAGCAGATTTGAGCAAAGGAGAGGATTTTAACTTCTCGCGTGTTATGGTATTCTGCTAATCATACTGTTTAAGTCATCACACTGTTGGTGCATGAACGGAATATATTGCTTCGTTTTGTTTGATTGTCATTTCTGCAGCCGTAGGAGAAAACTAATTTCTACTAATTTCTTCAATCAATGAAAACAAATTTTCATTGATTTGTTTCTGGACACGGGTTACAATTTCTTATTACTTTTTCCTAAACTCATTTTTTGCTAACATTATTTTTTAAACTTATTGCATAATTTTGCTTACCACTTAGTTTAGATCATCTGAATGTTGGTTTTATATCTTGCTTTGTTTTATTTGTTTGTTTTACGGTCTCATTCATCATCTGGTTCGAACATCTGTCCGACCCGGACCGCCGATCAAAAACAATTCTTTTATTAGAAACAGCATTCGACTCTTTAAACCGGTATTAAAATCCAACTATCATGTCCAAACAGATAGCTTCCTTGTAGCTTGTACTTAGTATTCGTGCTGCCACATGAAGGGCCAAACCTCCTAAATAATAGTACCTTACCTAGTTCTATATTTAATTTTATTTTTGGTTCGCTAGACCCTGGTAAGAAGCCAGAGCTTCGAATCTTTGCGTTGCCAAACTATAAAATTGAAACTAAATAATGAAGCGGTTCTTGTGGCTCTGCGCACATCATCCTGCCTGGACTAATGCTTCTTTTTCGTCTTATATAGACACATGCTGGGAATATGTACATTGACAGCCCTATTGGGATGTTGGGCAAAGATAAACTTTAACTCTGCTCTACATCCTAAGAGATTTATTTATGAACTAACTATACATAACTCCAAGAAAGATGTAAAAAAGGCAAAGTTTGGCAACTTTACTCCGCCCCTAAGGGATAGCTAGTGAATTACTATACAATACTCCAAGCAAAGTTGCAAAGAAAGCAAACTTAGTCAATTTTGCTCCATATCCTAACAGTTGCTAGTGAATTGCTGTGCAAAACTCCAATCTAAGTTGCAAAGAAAGCAGAGTTGGTCAACTTTGCTCATCATCCTAAGGGATGCTAGTCAGGGGCGGCATTTCAGCATTTCATTTGGGGGGTCGAGTTTCTTAAATATGTATTACCACAGTGTGGTCCCAAACACACATTAGCTAACAGGAAGTGGTCATAAAATCGGTTTAATATGAATAAAAATTAGTGTTTAAGAACAATTAAAACTTTGATTCACTTTCATGTTATCATACAAAACATCTCGATACTAAAGTTTTTATACCTTTTGGGAAAGTTTTAATGCATGACTTTTGGAATTCGGGAGAGCAGGGAATCGTGTTACTAACCTATCAGTGCCCAGTGTCGTGCTGTTTTGCCAGTACAGCTAAATAGAAATGTTTTTTTTTTTTTTTTTTTGCCCATTGTGCTTCGAAAATAATTTTCTAACCTCCTAAAACATAAAAAAAAAAAAACTTTCTCTTGTAGCTGAGCTGCTTGGAATAGTTACAAATTAATTAAAGTAACAAAGTTATGTATGAAAACACTTTTTATATCTTGCTCTTCAAAACCACCCAGGCAATTCAAAAATTGTGAGGGGCTTAGTTTTTACTCATCAAATAATTTAGTCTCGTCGGCGCTCTCAGCTTCAATGAGATGTCATATGTCTCCTGCTCTGTTAATCGCTATTCCAGACTGATGAGTCCATAACAAGGACGAAATTGTAGTCTCTGGATGTAATAACGGTCTATCGGTAGATGACTTGTAATTTTCCTGCCTCATGCTAAAAATTTTACTCATAAATGAATCATTTTATTTTTCGTTTTCAAAATCCAATCCAGATAATATATAGAAGCCAACCATACAGAAAAATAATTATCATCAAATCTTTTGTTAATTTCATTCAAAACTGAATCTATTACGTGATACAAAATATTAAAAAAACAGTATTTGACTTCACATCATCGTGTGAATTTTTGTCTTTTTTTTTTTTTTTGCGCCTTTTTAAAATTGGCTCAGAGGAAGAATTTTTTTGAAATGTTTCACGATTGATTGAAATATATATCTGTGTAAAATCTGTTTTCAGTTTCAATTGTAGATTGAAAGTGATTGAATTGTAGATTGAACTGTGGTAGTATGGTGCACAGATCAATTGTATATTGAACTGTGGCTTGAATAGTCCGAAAATTAAGGGTAGCGGATTGAAGATGTTTTGATAGAGTAAAGCATTTTTCAAAAACTTCCTCAATACAAACAAATTGAATAAAAATTCAAACGAAGTCATACATACTAAAGGGCATGAGCTTTCTCACCATTGAAAGAGTCGTTCTGCAATAATTCTTCCAGTCGTTAAATCACTGCTTTGAAGTTATAGAGAAATGTTTTTATGGTTTTAACTCTTGAAGACCATTTTGTGTCACTCCGAGATTGCATAATTATAGGACCCCATAAAAGGTATTTGTTGATATGTTTTTTCATTATTATTATTCAATAATCTCATGCATTTTTAAGAACTGCTATGAAAGCATATAAGGCATTGAGCAGCTGAAACGTGTTTCTAGCAGAAGAAAGCGATGAACACTCATTAAATAAATATACACTTAAAAAATGAGCATAAAAGTGAATGTAAAATATAAAGGAATTTTCTTGTGAAAACCATGCATCCACACCACTTTGCACGAGCCTCTCATATTGAACATGCCATCGTTACGCTGAGCACACAAGTATGAATATTTAGCTTATATGAGGAAATGTCTTCTTTAGTTAAATTAAGTATGGTTCTCTATCAGTATTATATGTTCTGAAAAAGCCGAAAAATACTTCATGAATTTCTAAGTCATCATACAAATACGAAAAACACTTTTTCTAGTCTGGGAAAGTATCGAGTTTCATCAAATAGTTACTGAGAACCAGCGAGATTTTTTTTTTATTTTTATGAACATTTATTTCCGACTTACATAAATTAATTTCACCCATTTTCTCAAAAAATTTGGGGGTGCGACCGCCCCCTCTTGATCCCCCTATTTGCCGCCCCTGATGCTAGTGAATTGCTATACTATACTCGAAGTAAAATTGCAAAGAAAGTCTAGTTGGACTCAAAATCATGAGATGCAATCTCGAGATCGCTCCTTCTGTGGTCTTGTCCGATTTCAAACAGGTGAAAGTCAGCAACACCTATTTTAAACTAATCTATTGTTTACTTTATAGGCATATTATGGCTGTTGAATAGTTAAATTCTTATCTTCGTAATCTGTGCCGCACATTTATTGCAATATATTTTACAACTTTAAGCGTCACAACGTTATTCTTTCATCGTTGTTTTATTAGTTAAAAAATGCGAAATCTAGCCATTAATTTGTTGAGAGGGTCACTAATATGCACATTGAGTGATGAGGAAAGTATCGACCATCATTTAGATCTTTCTGCAGACGTATTATTATCATAATTTGCTTTAATTATCAATTTTACTGCTTAACACGCAAAGACTAAATCTTGCATTTGTAATTCTGCCCCCTCCCCATAGTCTTGTTGCTCTTTCTTACGAGGTGAAACTGCCCAACTTATAATTCACCAGCGTATTGCCGTCAATTCATCATCTTCGCATTTAACGTCATTGCCGCCTCTATATGAGGCAACTCTTTGGAACAACCGGCAAACTGCAATTACCATTGCCTTCTCCAAGTGACCTTGGGGCAAAAGAACGATGCACCCGAAACCGCAATAGGTAATGCCCTGGAGGGATGAATCACAGCCTTTTGTGACCAACCCATCATTGAGAAGAAAATTATTTTATGCTTCTTTTTGTTTCTCTTTGGTGGCAATGTGCTGCAGAATTTTTATTACACATGAACTTCAATTGAGAAGCCTTTTGATGACCAATGTCCTATTCCCCGCAGCGGGGTAGCTTGTTGATATGTAATGAGGACTCTTTTTTCCAGATGCGTCAGACGATCAATTATTTTCTATTATTTCCTGCTCGAAGTAATTAAAGTACTTGGTAACATCATAGTAGTCTATCCAGAACACCCTTTTGGGAATGTTTCACGTGAAAAACCTTTTGATCAAATGCTGACAGACCAGACTATAACGGGAGAGGTTGTATTGCCAAACCACTTGTTTGAAGTCGTAGGTTCCATGTACGAGTTCATTGTATGTCTCTTATGATTTGCTTAGCTATTTTAATTACGTATTCATTTGTGTCTCTTTGAACTTTTATTGATTTCAGACCTTGGACGTATTTTCAACCTCTTGCATAGTACTTTTTATAAATACATGTCATTGAACTGAAGTAAGGAGTTTAAAAAATGATAAAGAGTAATAAGAGGATTTTTTTTTTTTGTAAAAGGATACTTCTGGAACAGGGAAGTTTTCTTTTCCAAAAGGAGAGACAAATGGACGAAAAATTAACTCAATGCGTTTTTGTGCACAGAAGATGCTAAACGAGCCAATAAGTTTTGAAAATTATTTTCGCAAACATTTATTTTATGAGATATTTTAATCCCATTGGCTAGTTTCATGAACAATTTTTCATCAAAGCGACCCAGATTTTATCACTGACTGTGAGCAGTGGCAGATTTACAGACGTAAGGTCTCTTCGCAGTGCAGTTTTGGGGACCCCTTAAAGAGATTAATAGAACTACGTAAATTATTTTTCATGCTCCCTTTTTGGGCCCCTCACAACTGCGACATGGTAAACTCGCCACTGACGGTGGGGCATTTTCCTTTTACATACGAATAAAACCATTTACAATTGAGATAGCGTTACAACAACTACCAGCCCTCTCCTCTAATCCATTTCATGTGCCATTCTAGACGGCTGTGACCTAGACATAAATTTCAAGTGCCACTGTGGACTGACGTCTCGGAGTCGTCATTTTTGTCACTTGCTAAAACAGAGTCTTTGACGTCTCATAGACCGATACAATACTCGGGCTCCTGGCGTTAGCCATTTGAGACATATTAACACAGTGGACAAGCTTCAGCTATAGCGGTGCCCAACCTACTGCCCGCGGGCCACATCCAGCTCCTGGAACTCATCATTGTGGCCCGTCGTTTTGTTCAATGCAACTCTAGGCACTATAATGTTACTAATCGAAAAGCACGATCAGTGACAATGTTACAAAATTGGAGCCAAATATTCAAAAATTGGTTTCAGAAAAAATTGCATTGAATTAAAAAAGCTACAAGAAAAGATTTCACTACCTTTATTGGTTGGTAGTTTTTTTACTTATACATATTTTCTCATGTTATTTAGAAAAAAATGAATTGTCTTGAAATTTAAGTATGTTCTGGCCTGCGAAAAGGATTTTTATATGAGGTGCGACCCTCGAGCAGAAAAAGGTTGGGCACGACTGAACTTGCGCATGGTTTATTGATTTAAATCACATTTCCAAAATACAACTTTTCAGACGATGCAAGTTGTAGACAGTCTGAATCTTTTTTTTTTTTTTTTTTTTTGAGAATACAACATATATTAATTCCGAATTAAATTTCGCTAAATTATGAAAAAAAAAAATATATACAAGTGAAATTTATTTCTTGTTATCGATGAGCAAGCTGAAATAATGAAAGAACCTGCCTGAGACATTGTATATCGAGAGCTTCATTTATAAAAATTTGTTATTCTATTCTTCTCCGAAATGATATGAGAAAAATTCTTTCTGGTGTTGGAACAGGTCAAACGGAAGACTTCTAAGCATCTGGGAATGATCTTAGAATCGAATATTTGCAAATGAAAATTTCCCCGCTAGCAACTGCGTCGTGAAAGTGAAATTTTCAATGATTTCCTGCGCTTGCCTTGTGAAGTCTGGATTATTTCTGCTGCTTGCGTAATTAGATGTGCTGAGCGGGGAACGGAAGATCCTCGTATTGATTATTCTGCCCTTTCTCTTCACGATTTGATGGATCGAACATGCTGCCATCTTATATCGCCCTAGCTACGTGATTTTCTGCAAATGTACCCTTTTAGTAATCCCCGGGGTGTTTTATTAGGTTGTCGAGAGTTTGCTTTCCCCCCATAACTTCAGGATAAAGTTGACTTTAATGTTAGGGATGTAGCGGATGGCGATTGACCGAATGCCGAATATTCGGTGGCCGAATAGTGATTAAAATAATAATAATATTATTAAAAATAATAAAAGGTGCAATTTTTAATAGTGTATCATTATTAATCACAGTTAAAGCTTGGTTATATTGGCAAAAATAGAAGCAAACTTAATGTTGACGATGATTTACTTGCTGTATTTGACTAAACTGGAGTCGAACTTTTATGAACTTCGCAATAATTAATGTCAATTCATTAAAATATCTTGTTTTTAATTTGAATTATTTGTTTATATATGAGTTTTATATAACCGTTTAACACTTAAACTTTAATCTAACGCATTTTAATAAAACTATCGTGTTTTTATTGTGGGGTGTGTAAACTTAATGTTACATCGTAAGTGTTCAGTGGCGTAACCAAAAAGAGAAAGAAGTCGGAGGCGGATATGGTTAGTTTTAGTCGTTTACTATGGTCGAAAATTTTACTAAGTTTTAGGGGTTGAATGTTCCTAAATTTCCCCTGGATACGCCACTGTAAAGGGTAGGTGAGTGGGTTGACAAACTTTGAGTTCTAAATTAATTTGAAAATATATTGGAATGAAAATAAGCTGTCGTTGAGAGTTAAGTTGGGGGGAAAAAAACACAGAATACCAAACACGAAAGTTTAGAAAGTAGGAATGCAAAAAAAGTTGAAATAGTGAATAATATTGCTACTTTTTCTCCGTTCCAAATTTTTTTTTCATCCCTTCCATACATAAAACTTGTCTTTTCTAATCTGATTTAAATTCTTAGCTCCTGCAATAAAAACGTAAAAAATAGTAATTATGAAACAACAAAAATAATAAATTTGAGTACAAGAAATGAGTGTTCAGTTTTGTTTTAGTATTTAGAAAGCAACTAAATTTCCTGTTTTCATATTCCTCTGCATTAAGCACTTCAAAGTGATATACCTGCTCAGTACAGCCTTTAAAGGCTCTTGCGCAATTAAACCTGATATAACCAACCTGGTAGGTGCACAGGGAGGGGGGGGGGCACCTCGTGTCTGGAAGGTGGGCTCGATATTTTCAAAATGGGGGGTGAAAGATTTGTAGGGGCGTAGGGAATAAACAATATGGAGGGGACCCGTAAAAGTAAGTCATTTGTTACGAGCCCCAAAATTTCTGTGCACGTCCTTGTAACCAACCAACCAAACGACAAAGTGATACATATCCTTGGCAAATCTCATTCTTAATCCAGCAAGAATAACGTGTTAACTAGTTGATAAGATAAAATCGCACAAATTTTCCACATAAAGACGTCACGTACAGCTTTACAACTAATTAAGCATTCTACTAACTAAACTTTCATTAATGACACCTTTGCGACCGATATACGGGCTGATACGGCTGAAGAAATTGACAGTTGTTCTTACGGCCATTCTTTTTGCTGGCTCTCAATTGTGGTGTTGTTCTCAACATTGGATGCAATTGACTGAACCTGCGATTTTCCCTTGGCCCCAAAAGATCGAAGCTTGGATAACAATGCCCATACATTGTTGTCTCAATTAAAACGCGCCAGGGCTGGTGCTTTTCAAGCGGCAGACAAAAAGGGACATTTCGTAATTTGTCTTTTTGCGTCACTGATTTTCTTTTTCCCTTGGCATAGTTGGGTGAATCATGTTATTTGAATAAATTTGTTTAATCGTCGAAAAATATGGGATGTTGTTCAACAAATTGCTATGAATATTTGAACCCTAAAATTTATCCTGCACACTGTATAAAGAAAGATTATCTGGTTAGATTAAAGTGATACACTTTGCAGTTCTGAATTAACCTTGAGTACAAACAGATTTTGCTTTAATCTTGAGTGTTGTCCGATTCTAATCCAGGCAGTTCAAAATTTGTGATACCTAGATTGACTCTAGGCCTAAGCATAAATTTTTTTCTGCCTTAATTAAAAAAAAAAGAAAAGAAAAAAAAATAAAAATTACGAATAAATAAAGATACCCTGCTTTAAATGCTTGCTCTTTGGATTTTAGCATTGTACTCTTTCAGTTACAATAAACATTTTTAGCAATTTTACAATAAATATCTAACAACTGTAATAATATTTTCAGCTCTGTATCAACTAAAAACTCAAATAAGTTTAGTGCAAATGTACCAGGGAGGAAAGGGGGAACTCTTTGTGATCAATACATTTTATAGTAAAAAGACAAAAAAAAAAAAAAACATGCATAATTATATAATATCTCTAAAATCCGGGGAGGATTGGGGGAGTCAATTGATCTTGCATGATTGGCCCAAATGACGGGTCTGCGGTACACAAAGAAGAAGATTAATCGAATTCGAGTAAATCATGTTTTCGAAATAAACACATGATGTTCGTGATGAACAGAGGGGTACAAGACTTTCCTTTTAATTTCTTAAGTTAGTGATTCATATCACGTGTTGCACTTATCCACGTTGAATTTATATTTACGTTTCTATCGCCTTCTTATCTAGTTCGAGTGTTTCCAGGCTCTCCAATATTTACATTTTGTTCAAGGCTCTTTTAAGATTTGACTTCCTTTTAAACCTCTTTCTGCTTCAAGCGTATGAAGATATTGAGGCATGTATGGTATTGAGTTGTACCAATATCTTGATAACTTTGTGATTTATGTATTGCTTTAAATAATTTGAACTATAAGTTGATATGGTTAATAACCACGTTTATTTTATCTAAAAGTTGTTGACCAACTGTAACTGGAAAAGTGCTTTTGGTAGAATCCATGTCAATTCAACCAGGGTGCTTCCTTGATAGTCTCGGAATTTTTTGAATGTTAAAACACTTGGAAAAGTAAGATCAACCCCGACAAGAAAAGTGACTCAACTCAAAATTTGGGAATAAACGTGCTAGCTATTGATTTAAAATCTAAATTTAATGTTCTTTCTTGCCACAAAACGTGCAACTGTTCGTCATATTTGAGTTGAACTATTGTAAGCAATGTCTGTCATTCAAAACCATTCGAAATGGGTACAGTAATGATGCGATGTTTCATTGGCATTGACTGAAATGATGTAATAGTGAAATCATCCAGACAATATGACGTCTTAAGAATGACCAGATACCGCCATTGGCCTTGCCTCAACGACGTTATATTGGGGACGTGACTTTGGTTGTATTGTTTCAAAGGAACTGATGTTGCAATCACTCGTAAAACAAAGATCCGATTGAAATGATGCTATTCGGATTTGGTTAACTTCTCCAATCCTTATAACAAACTGCTGAAAGCTTTGAGTTGCGACTATTGTATAAAATAAATAAATACGTTAGTGTTTTTTTCCGTGAAGTGAAAGTATATTGTTTATTTATTTTAACATATTCCATTGAAAACTTTTGCTTGTATCCCCGGTCGTAGGTTGAGGAAAACTATTGTAATGCGGCAGCATAATAATACATTAATTTACGATGAATATTTCACCTAACGTTTATGGCTTCAGGTAGAAATGTGCCGTGGCCGCTTCCTTATATTTTTACGTGTTTTCGTATGCGGTTCTGCCTGTTATGCGTTTCTTTATCTAGTAACCTATTTGCATATTGTTTTCCCATCTTTATGCTTATTTAGATTAGATGTCTGTCTATCCTTCTCTTAATTTATAACTACAGGCTATCTTTTTATTATTATTATAAATATACAATCATTTCTCCAAAATTGTACAACCAATGACCAGGAGCAAGATATTGTTTGTAAAACATTGGTCCCGCGTCTGAAACATTCTATCCTTTTGGCAGAAAGTAGGTTTATTATTCTACTGCTGTTCTCTCAGAGAAATTTTATGTGGTACTACATCCCGTGGCTAAAGTTGCATTTGAAGGCGGGAAATATGAGCTGTTGAAAAAAACCGAAGCTCGTCATTAGTTTTCAAGCTAGTCTAGAAAGGCTTGTCTTTTTATAATATTATTTTCATGTAATTTGATTTTCATGTATCCGTCGATTTGCAATTAAACTATGGGAAATTCCATCTCGTAATGTTGAAATGCTTTTGGGTTTTATTCTGCTTATGCTGTCTAAATCACCATGCTTACGGTACTGTTTATTTAAAGCTGTGCGCTTTTCCAGCAATAAACATACGTTTTACATTGTTAAAAATATTAATTTAAGTTTTGTTATGAATGATGTAATTAAAAAATATATAAAAATTTAATGAGAAATAATCTGGAGGATATTTTATTCTTTCAAAAGTTCAGCAAAGAATTATACATGTACATTTTTTATCACCATCATTATGGCACAACAGCCCTTGAAAAGCTTTGATCTTTTCCAAGATTTTGAACTATTACTTTCAAATGGTCGTCTTACTCTCATAGTACACTGCTCAAAACAATTAGGGGAGCAAGCAAAAACGTGAAGAAAACCGGGCGAGACGGCCATGTATTGGCATACAATGGATAGTACACGCGTATCAATGCGCAATACAGAAAAAAAGACGTAAAATAATTGGAATTAAGTTTTAATGCTTTGAAAGTATGGAAAAAACGCTAAAAGATGATTTAGGGCAACAATTTGGTTACATGTAAATGATGAAAAAAGACACTGTTTAGACATGATGCATAAGTTTTAATAAGGCGTGTGGGCTCCTCGAACACCTAAGACTGCTGCACACCTGTTTGCCATGGATGCGATGAGGTTATCTATCTGACTTTGGGGAATACTGTTCCACTCCCCAAGAAGTGCAATTTCCAAGTCTCGAACAGTAACAGGCGGCCTTGATCGCGCAGCAATGCGTCGTCCGAGCATGTCCCAAACATGCTCGACTAGATTCAGGTCAGGAGAGCACGCTGGTCATTCCATACGCTGTATTGTTTCAGCTTCAAGCATGTTCTCTACCAGACGAGCTCTATGCGGTCGGGCAATATCATTCTGGAAAACAACGGAATCTCCAATGGCTCCAGAGTAAGGGATGACATGAGGTCGCAGTATCTCGTATGCATACCTTCGGCCAGTCAAAGTGCCATTCCGAATGATATGCAGGTCCGTACGTCCGCCTATGCTGATTCCACCCCATACCATCCAACCAACTCATCTGTATTGTGACTTTTCACGAATGAATGCGAGGTTATTTCGAGTGCCCCTGTCCCTCCATACCAGAAAGCGTCGGATGTCACACTCTAGGCTGATTTGGGACTCATCTGTAAACAACACTTGGCTCCAATCATGTTGCTCCCAATCTCGATGTTCAGCATCCCATCATCTTCGGGCAGCACAGTGGCGTGGGGTCAACGGAATGAGGACCATTGGCCTACGTGCATAGAGCTCTCCCTCATGAAGCCGATTACGTACTGTTTGGCTGGACATCCTTCGTCCTGTTGCCAAGAGTAACTGTCTTTGCAGCTGCGTAGCATTCTCTGTTCTGTTTCGACGGGCTATTAACAGTATATACTGGTTATCAGTTGCTTCAGTGGCATGTGGCCGACCTTGCCCTGGTCGACGTCTAACATTTCCTGTCTCTTGGAATTGATTCCAAAGCCTTGCAACAACACTTCTGGAGACTCAAACAGCGTCCGCGACACTACGTTATGTTTGCGCGGATTCCAGTCTGCCTATAAGATGTCATGTCATGGATTCCGGTAAATCACTCTGTTAAGACATTCTCAAGTAACCTTGTCTCAAGAAAAAATACTGTGCAATCGAATTTCACAGTTACGGCAATAAAACGGACGTTTCTGCAACATCTCGATTTCTGCTCTTATCTCCTTTTTCTGGTTTTTGACGTCATGAACACTGATTGGCATATAAAGTTTTCTTTTTCCGTTTCCTGGTAGGCTTAAAATTATGGATGTTTATATGTACATACATTTTATGTTATTTATTAGTATGCATCTTTGCGTAATTTTGTTAAAACCATGTGCTCCCCTAATTGTTTTGAGCAGTGTATATTAGATACCATGCGTACGATACCGTTTATTTGAAGTTGTGCACCTATGCAGCATGTTAAAAATATTATAATTTAAGTTTTGTTATGAATTAAGAAATTTAAATAAACAAATGCATTTAATGAGAAATTATCTGGAGGATATTTTACTCGTCGAAAATTTTAGCTAAGAATATTTTTCCTCTCCATAACCGTCATTATGGCACTACAACTCTTGAAAAGCCTTGATCTTTTCCAAGATTTTGAACTATTACTTTCTATTGGCCGCGTTACTCTCATAAAATCTTATATACCATGCTTAGGGTGCTGTTTATTTGAGGTTGTGCATCAATCCATCAAGAATAATATTGTCAAAAATATTAATTTTTTTAATGAAATTAAAAAAAAATATGTATATATATATTTTCTGGAGAAAGAATTTGGAGAATCTTTTAGCCTTCCAAATTTTCAGCTGAAATTATCTTCTTTTTTTCCCCCATCACTATTATTATGGCACTACAACCCTTGAAAAGCCTTGACCTTCTTCAAGATTTTAAACCATCCCCCTTTCTATTGGTCGCTTTACTCTTATAATTGGATTCACCAAGGAGCTTCTGGTCGTGTTCAGCTTGTTGTTCATCTGGTTCTGGGTATTTTTAATAATTGGTAGTTTTCTTTTACTATGCATAAAAAATGCCTTTTTCTGAATTTTCAGGGACCATATACTAGCTCCAAATGTACAAAATTCTGCCTCTTTTCAAATCACAGCATTTCGCTTGGAGCTACTTATCTTAGGTATTATAACGAATATTATGACCCGTTATTTTTATTCTAATCCCTTCTATTCGTGAGTTTGAACCGGCTAACTAGCAGGTTAAAAACGATAGTCTTTTGGTACATATCTTCTTCTCTGATGGTCAGAATGTGACCAACGTTTGTACACAGGTAATTTGACCTCACTGAAATCATTTTCGCTATCCAAATTAAGATATTCCAATCTGAATTTTGAAGTTAGTGGCCATTTTAATGCGGGGATTTTCGGGGGGGGGGGGGGAGAGCTCAATCTAAATGACTTTGACTCATTTGAGAGGGGGCACCGTCGATTTTGAATAGGGAGGGGGGGGGGGAATCTCTCCTGACATTGTCATATATTTCTTCAAAATGTGTCTCACTCATTTAAAGATTTTCTAGCAGTATTTCCACATTTTGAAAGAAACACTAAGAACTTGTTTAATTCCTCAGCGAACTTGCAGACCACTTGTTATAGAACCTTTCACTGTTCATCTGTACATCATGTATAAGTAAACTTTCGCTTTTAAATACTGAATTCGCATAATTATCATCTCCAACTACTCTAACAGAAAGGCAAATCCAATCCGTATTTTTATTCATGTCCCCCCTCCCCCCCCCCCCTCCGTTTGAATGCATCGCCTGCACATCATACACCACCTTATCCCTCGGGCCTGACCTTACAAGGTGCTTCCTGAAGGTAAAAAAAAGTGAAGTGAAACAAATCTTGGCCCCTATCCAAGGCATACTTTCCCCTTTTGATGTTATACGCTTCTTGACGTGCTGTGTCGTAAGCGCAAGAGGAACGGGGAGACCTTGTTTCGAAGCCCGCCTGTTTATGAGCAGATCCTCTTTTGTTGTGACTTACATAAACTAGCTCCCGCGGTGAATTGATGCGGAAAAAGCTGCTTTGCTACCTGTCGATCATGCTTTTATGCTGATACGTTTGTTTGTACCAGGGTTCGTTGATTTAAATCAAGCTGATTTAAATCATGATTAAAAAAATCATTGATTTAAATCATGATTAAAAAAATCATTGATTTAAATCAATTGATTTCAATCAAGTGATTAAAAAATCATTGATTTAAATTAATTGATTTGAATCAAGTGATTAAAAAATCATTGATTTGAATCAAGTGATTTTTTTAATCAAAATCATTTATTTAAATCGGTTTATTTTATTTTTATAAATTCATTTTGCATTTTTAGAATATGTTGCTCTAAATTTAACTCCACTTCATTAAAAGAATCTTAAATTCAAAAGGCAAAACTACATGGATCCCTCTGTCTGTCTGTGAAACATATTTTCACTCTTGTAATATTGCTTTTACTCCAAAATTAAAATTCAATTCAGTTCAGAATCAAATAAAAATTTGCAGTTTTTCTCATACACCGTCTGACCGTCACTAATATAGTTGAGAAAAAAAATTGCTCAGCAAATTCTTTTACACTAAACGTACATGATCATGGAAACCTTATATTTAAGCAAAGCACCAAACAAAATCACTTCTTATCTAAGTA
Source organism: Uloborus diversus (assembly GCF_026930045.1). Lineage (NCBI taxonomy): Eukaryota > Metazoa > Arthropoda > Arachnida > Araneae > Uloboridae > Uloborus > Uloborus diversus. The sequence goes on from NC_072735.1 coordinate 159,839,405, forward strand.
AACTAACGTATTTATAAATCTTAATAATGTATTGGATAGTTAAAGAACTTATCTTAGTTTTAAAAATAAGCTGAATCGATTCATTTATTGTGTGAAATATATTATGTTTTTAAGTGTAAAGTAATTAACAACTACAAATTTTTGAAGATTTTTAAAAAATCAAAGAAATCTGATTTAAATTTAAAAAATCTGATTTAAATTAAATAAGTCCGACTTTTTTGATTAAAAAAAATAATAAATCACGAACCCTGGTTCCCCCCCCCCCAAAAAAAAAGAAAACCCATTGGTTAATATTATCTGATTTTACATGCTAAATTAATTCTTTTTAAATTAATTATTAATTTTATAAAACTTGTAATGTGTGACAATTTGGGATTTCAGTTGTCTCACACGTTACGAATTTTACCAAATTAATAGTTTATTATTAAAAACTTTGAATAATTATATTGTGCATGTAATTGTTTCATAAGAGTATGTAAAATAAGATAATGTTAACCAATGCTTAATTTTTTGATGCTGAGTAATGAATGAAAATTATACTCATAAAAAGCGAAGATCTTTTTCATGAATGGAGCAATGATGAAATGAAAAAGGTCTTTGAAAAGAAAACAAATTATCAACTTATTTAGGAAAAATAGGTTGAAACGTTATTTTAAAAAAGAATTATAATCTGTCCAGTCTACCCTATAACATTGCTTAATATTTCTGATAAAATCCGTTTGCTTTTTTACACCAGAAAAGCGGTAGAGTCAAAATGATGCAAAATCAATGTTCTCCGAAGATTCCAGATTGATACGTGCATTTTATATCAGTTGCTTTTTTTTTTTGGCTTCTTTGTAAGTCCATTTTCTAAGTAGATAAGATCAAATGACTGCTTCAATATCTTGCTTTCATTTGGTCTATATCAATAGAGAGGGTTACAATATTTTGTACGTGATTATTATTTGACGATGGTCAGCAAATAATTTTGTTTTGAAACATATGTATGGTATAGGATATGTAAAGGTCGTGTTTAGAGCTCCCCCCCCCCTCCGAGATCCTAAACGGACAGTTAAAAACAAATCGCGATTCCTCACAGAATTGTCCTAAAAACGACAAACTTTATATTTTGCATCATTTTCTTGTAGTATAGGTTATTTCCTCGGCATTTTTACATTTTAATTCTAAATTTATTTTTTTTCTCTGCACAAATGGATTAGTAACTTTCGTGTTAAAAAAACAGACTTCACTACAATTTTATATCTATGTATATTGCCTATTGAATGATGAGTACCTCTTGAAAAATCATCAGCTCACCTGAAAAATTTCATGATTTTATTTGTTTGTACAATGCGTAATTCAGTTAGGAGATTATTTTAAATCTTCAACAAATTTCAAAATTTTTTATCTTTTTCTGTAACAATAAAGTTCTTCAGGAGATTTTAAAAATGAATAACTATAAAAATAAATAACTTAAAGAAAAAAAAAAAAACACTGTAGTTTGACTGGAATCCTATTTTATGCATTTAAATAATATTTCAATTATGGTATTGAATTTAAGTTTTGATGAATTAATTCATTTTGGCTCTTGCGTGCCAATGTCTGGTTTTTCTATTGCCTCGATTTTATTCAAATTTTCTTTCTTTGAGCCATACGACTTTTTTTTTTCATTCTAAAGAAAACCACATTCCACGCTGAATTGGATTCATATATTCAGATCCAGCGTTATAACTGATGGAGAGCCTTTCCGTGTTATTCCCGAGCTAACAGTCATTCGACGAAAATAAGAATCGAATTCTCGGTAGAATTCGATTCACGAAACGGCGCGTTCGAATTCGCTGGGCGACAAAAATAACGCCGCTTTTTCACCATCCGTTGCGGGCCACGGGCAATTGTGCGACCATTGTGAGGAATGACTCATTTTGCAGAGGAAGTTATAATCTCTTCATTTTTTTAAAAAACCCTTTCCTCCTCCTCTCTCATTTTTCATTTGAGCTGTACTAAACTTTCAAATGCTAAAAACGACAATAGACGCATTTCATGGAATAATGTTTCAAATCTTTGGTCTGAAATTGCGCCAACACGTATCTGGTTTCTGTAACATTATGTAGATTGAGAATATACGTATTTTAACATTTATGATTTTTGATCAAAACTCAAACAACAACAAAGTTATTTGCATCAAAATATTCGCCCCTCCCCTTTCATCATTTTCAATAAGAAGTATTTTTTCCCATTCTGATGCTACATTATTAGTTAATTAGTAAATTATTATTTAAAATTTTTTTTTCGTGAACACTAGCTTAACCAGTAGTCACTATAAATTTAATCAAAGTATATTTTCCCGTTTAATTTATTTTAACTTCTAAATTTAAAATTAAATTAATACATTGTAAAGACACAACACTCGAAGAATCCTTATATATATATATAATAGCCAATGATCGAGTAACGCTCCTGACGTCACCAACAATGAAACTCGTGCCACGGTATGATAATTTGATAATATACTTTTTGGTAACGTTTGACATGCTTTATTTTGACAAGGCTGAGCTAGATCCGGTAACTTGACTGTTTGGCTGGTAAGATAGAAATTTTAGGGAAATGAAGAATCGAAAAAGTGGTCAAAAATGAACGTTATCCACTGGAATTTAGAGAATCTACTGGAGTAAGGGTTAAAATTTCAACTATCGAAATATCACCAAACAGGCAATTGCTTCGTTTAATGTAGAAGCATTCACCCATCATACCTTGACTGGCGGTTTTCTTGTATCATATTAATATCTTTAAAGATGGCAAAATATTCTGCATGTGCGTGTGTGTATAAAGGGAGCGGGGATGATGTATAAAAAACGTTCTTTTTATAAGATATATGAGTTATGACGAGATATCTTTTTTATCAAAAAGGAAAAAAAAAGAAAAAAGAAAAACACTTCCAAAATGTGAAGCTGTGAGTCTATGGCGGCCATCCGTCGAGATTTTCTAGCACCATTCCTCATTTTTTAGAGTTCGTTTAATTAGTAATGTGAAAATCCAACAGTATATTCTAGCTCAATTTTTTGAAAAAAAGAAAAAGAAAAAAAAAATCAACTTCTGGGGAGCGTCCACCCTATTTTGATCCCCCACTTTTTTGGAGCACCAACCCGTTGTGGTATGAAAAAAACGATTTCAGTAATCTTCTCAATTTATTTATTATTTTTAAAAGTAAATATTTGAAATAATTCCTTTCACTGCTTGTGAAATTAATAAGTAAAGTTTATGCCCTGTTAGGTGCCTATTCGTTGCTTTGTATTGACTTCGAAATTTTTGGTACCCAAAACCCTAGGTTTGTTTATGTTAGGGGTTGGGTAGGGTGGTAATTCTTCGGCATGACCCCCCTCCCCCTAAAATGGTCGTCTGTATCCGCCCCTGGTGATCACACATAAATTATTATACTTACAGTCCAAAATTATATCGAAATACTGCAGTGGCCTAGGGAAGGGGGGTTTGGGGTGAACCCCCCCCCCCCAGAGCCGTTGGTTTTAAACAAAAATACAAATTCTAATACCGTAGTTTATGCATATGAAAGGGCTGTTTTGATCAGAAACCTCCTTCAGAAGGTATTTTTGATTAAAAAATCCCCTTCAGAAGGTATTTTTGATCAAAATCCCCCTCCAGAAGGTATTTTTGGCTGCGCTAGTGCCACATGGTGTTTTTATCCGATCGATGAGCAACAAACCATATTTATTTTGAGCGAAAAGGTCGAGTAATAATGTATGCAACGGTATCTATATGTTCATTCTTTTCAATAAGTCTAATTAATTAATTTTTATATATTTGCATTTGGAAGAGGGCAGAATAGTTTTCCTACTATTTTTCATTTTGCAAATTTTGTATAGCTTTAAGAATTTATCACGTTCTTCGTATGCAAATTGGCTCACCCGCACATTAATTGAAAACCACCCCCTTTTCAATATTCATAAGGAAACGAGCTTGAAATACGTGGTTTGGGTTTTCTTCCGCCGAGAGGGTGAGAGTTGAACTTGCCCTGGAAGAATGCCTACTGCTATCTCCCCTCGTCCCGAATTCCTGCAGTTTTGTTTGATTGTAAAGGAAAAAAGTGAAACGAAAATGAGAATACCCCCAGCTGAAACGATGCTCTATTCAGTGACACTGAAAGGTCACCCACGCCGCTGAGCGTTGTTGATACCTCGGTCACTGAACTCAACGCGGCCAGCGGCCCAAAATTAGACAGTCATCACCAGAACTTCGCGGCTTTTGCATAAGTGAACAAAGAGACTTACGGATTTATCAACCCGAAAAAAAGAAGGAAAAAAAAAATATTTTGCTACTTGTAATGAAAGTTGGAAACGGACAATTAGATCCGAGCGTCACGCAAAAGAGTTATTATAATACACAGCCATCTCTCTTTCTCTCTCGAATGTATAAGTAAACACTTTAGGAAACTGGTTAAAGCTCATGAAACTCTCCGGAGAGTGATTGAGATTTGAAGAAAGGCTTTTTTGACTTTTCGGAGAACGCCGCCGCTAGCAAAACATGTTTTCTCTCGTGTGGGTTTCCGTTTGGTTTTGCGTTATTCCGTGAACGAAGTTTACTTTTCTGTCGTGTGTGCCGACTCATTGTAAGAAATCCTTCAAATATAACGTCACATTCAAGTCGACGATACTTGGGTAAAAAGGTTTCTGTATTAGCAACTGGTGCAGCTGAAACTCATTATTCGCTCTACTTGGGGACGCTGCAAGGGACGCCGAGAGCTAAGGCGGACTCCTTGTCAGTTTGGTCGCCGAGCCCCTCTCCTCCCATAAAACATACTAAGCTCGGAATCGGAGCACTCCGATTCCGAGCCGAGCTCCTACTTTCTGACTAGGCTGAGAGGGCCTCTCATTAGCCCTAGGCGGTGCGAGAGGGGATATACTCTGTCTTAGGAGTGAGAAGGGAGTCTTCAGCTAGTTACACTCTGCGAGAGATGAACTGCACTTCAGTTTCGCCGTCTAAGGCGGTTCGTCCATCTTGCCTGCTGTGGATTGGTGTACACCGCCTTCGGCGGTGTACGTTAGGGCTTCACACATCCTTGCCAAATGCGACGGTACATTAATTAGGGCACACTACTTTCGGCGCGGTGCGGCGTACCTCTAGAACCATTCGAATCCCATCCCGCCGTGCGCCTCCACTTCACCATTATCTCGAATCATTCAATCACTTCCGCTTTAAAAAAAAAGAGAGAGAGAGAGAGGAAGACAAAATATAATAAGCCACTTCTTTTGATTAAAAAAACTCGGTTTATTTATTAACCTTTGATTTCTTCCGGGTAACCTTTCAATTTTCTATATTAGTTGGCATCAGAAGCTGCCAAACTGGGTGCCGCGAAGTATCTACGGTATTAACATGTATACACTATAAAGATATTACTGAGTAGAGTGCCGTGGAAAAGTTCCAACTGAGCATTTGGGGGCTGCGAATTGAAAAAGCTTGGAAGCCACTGAGTTATTGAATAACTATTAAACATTAGTGGGCCCCACCCCCTGCTCGTTTCGTTAGACAACCCCCGTTCGCCACTTGCGACGGTTTATTGCCGCTAGCGACGGGTGATAATCCTTTTACTCCTTATATCCGTCTACTTAGGATCTAGTGGGATGAGACAGGACGTAATTGCTTCCCCTAGATGTCTTGTAGCCAACGGTACCAGTTTTGATTTGATAGACTTTTTCAGTCCAGAGGAGACAGGGTTACAACCAGACACATAGATGTGCCCAGATTTTAATGGTATAAATGCGCATTCGAATTATAAAATTTTAAATAGTAATGTGCGGACACATATTTTCAATTTTACATAGCATCCACGTTAAAACAACGTAAATATATTCTGCTTCCAAACTTTGGTCATTGAGCTGAAAAGCATTTTGAATTTCTTTTCAAAACACGATTTTCTGTCGTGAGTTATGTCTTTTCTTTTTTATGATACGAAGAACACGATTGGCGAGCGTTCTCTCGATTGTAGACTGTTCTACTGCAGGTGCACCGACAATACGTGCTTCACCATTCTCTGCTATAAACAAATGAGATTTATTCTTAGAGATGATGAAGTGACTGGCCCTGAGCCAGTGTCGGTCACAGTCATAAGTATTGCAAATTTGATGCTTAAGAGGGCTTCAAAATATCATTTCAGCTGCTTTGGATATGCATAATGTTGTTCAATTTAAAGAATCGCGACAGAGAATTTATAATACAGTGGAACGAACTTCTTGTCGTGGGAATGTTCAATGTTCTGTAAAAATGAATGGAGTCGTTTCCGAAATTTAAAAGTATTTTTTTCTGAAAGAGCATGCTTAAAAATATAGGATTTGACCATTTTTTAAATAATTTGACAAGGTATACTATTTTTAAATAAATATTTTAATCGGTCCGCAGACTCTGTTTTATTTTTTACGCTTCTGCGCATGGCACCACATATGAGGAACTGCCATTCGCTGCTGCCATTAGCGCAGGGCGCAATATTTAATTTGCATCTTTACTCATAAGTATGGCAACTACGAGTATATGGTTCGTAGCAAGCGTAGAGTGCAATATTTGTTTCGCTTCTGAATTACTACAACCTTGAAAACACGATAGACAGCAAGCCTAAACAATCAGCGTGCCATTGGAATACGCGCCAAAGTCCATCACTTGTAACGTCATACAGACTACGCCTTGTTTGAAAAATCGGGCATTTAAAAAAAAATTAATTAAAAATAACTGTTGGGAAAATGAAAGTATTTCCTCGCTTTTTCTCTCTCATTCAATCAACTTCAATGACTACAAGTAGTACTTTTGACCCGCTGTGGTCTGGTGCTTGGACGTTTAAAAAAGTTCATTGTTTTTCGGTTAAAAATAGCGATGGTGGTCGATCGATAATAGCTGGTATCTATTACTGCATAATATCCTAACCGCAGATTTAGGATTTACATTTTTTAGAATTGCTTGAACAGGAAAAAAGTGTTTAGTATCAGACGGACCGCAAGTAAATGTGTGTGTGTTTTTTTTTTTTCAAGCAAATCAAGTTTTTGACTAGTTTTAGAAAACTATGTAATTACCTTTGTTTTGCGATCTAGTGAACAAATTTGCAATCCTGCATCGATAAAAATCAATTGGTTTTGGAGCGAAATATTTCTTTTTCTTCTACTTCCGGTTCTGTTCATATAAAGTCGCAAAATTTTCAACTCGCGAAATTACAGACATCATTTTTGCGAAAATCAGTGCTTTTACGGTATTTGAAAATGTTTTTGAAAAATCAGGCATTTAAGGGCTAGTTTATGGTACTTAAGAAATGTATGAGAAACTTGGATTGAGAATATTACCGGAATGGGGTCGTTTTCGAAATTTTAAAAGTATTTTTTTTTTCTGAAAGCATAGCTATTTTTAAAACAATTTGATAAAGTTGAAATTTTTTTCCAATTATTTTAATAGGTGCGCAGAGCAGATTTTTTTTTTTTATTTTATTTTTTTTTATTTTTTTTTTTATTTTTTTTACGCTTTTGCACATGACATCACAAGTGATGAAATGCCCTTAGCGCCGCACAGCGCAATATTTAATTATCTTCTTCACTCGCATGTACTGGTCACGGTATGGTTGATAGCAAGTGTACAATGCAATATTTAATTCGCTTCTTAATTATCATAAGCTCGAAGCGCGGTAGACAGCAAGCGGCAGCATTCAGTTCACCAGTAGGGTAGCGCGCCAAAGTTCATCACTTGTGACGACATAAAAACCACGCCTTGTTTGAAAAGTCAGACATTTTTAAAAAATTAATGAAAAATCAAACGTTTTGAAAATAAAGGTTTTTCCTCGCTTCATGTTATTATTATTATTTTGCTCATTCTATCAACTTCAGTGACTAAAGGTAGACTTTTGACTGATGGAAACAACCCCATTACTGAAAAATACCCATGAGAAAAGGAAAGAAATAAATTAAAATTCTAGTTTTACATATTTTAATTTCTTCGGTAATCCGCTGCTTGCGAGCATCAAACGCAAAAGTGCGCAAGCAGGCGCATCTCATTTAGTTTCGCAAATGATCCATTGTATAGCATCTTCCTTCCACAGTTAACGACAAAAATACTTGGACAATAAAAGATGGAATTACCCGACCCTGTCTTTACTTTTTTTTCCCCAGAATGATTTTTTTAGCTCCAGCCCTCTGACGTCAGATCCTTTTTCAACCCTTGCTTCGGACGGAGTAGAATAAAATGTCCAATAAAATCGCGGCTGCCTTTTGTCCCGCAGAGTCGGATGTAATGCCCAGGAGAAATGGAAAGGAAGAAGAGGTACATCACATAAAACTCTTATCCGAGTCTTAAGGTTTTGAGTTGTAATTGCAAGGAAGCGGTATCGGCATTCACGAGTGTGCTCTTTCATTATCCTTCGCAGATCGCGTTTTGAAGAGGGCCGATCGATACCATCTTCTGGGAGCCATAAAATAATGCCACTTATTCTACAAATTGCTTGAAAACAATTCTATTGTGAAGCGAAACTACATTTTTTTTTTTGTTATTTGGCGTAGAGTGCACTCAGTGTACTGTTTTTAATTGGATATTATATTTGGGTTTCACAGAAGAGTACTGCCCCATAGACTAGTGTCGTGATTCTCAACTTGCGATCCGCGAACAGGCAGTGATAATTAATCTATATGATTTTTTGAGTTATAATTGAATTTATTAAAGAAGACTTTTCGATTTAAATCGTTTCACCAAGCATAACTGTTGTGAAAATCTATACTATTAAATCCTGCGCGCTTCTGTCTGTGTATCTGTAACAATATCTGCCCCGGACTGGCAATGTCTAGAAGGTCAATACTAGTACCGTTGGATACAGATCATCCATGGAAAGCCATTCCTCCCTGTCTCATCTCTTCAAACCTTAAGGGTCTTTACATTCAATCCTGAGGATATCTTCAGAACACCCACACTAGATAGCATTAAAAAATCATCAATTGTAATCCGCCGCACGTGGAGAACTGGGATTGGTGAGCGAAACGAGCAATTGACGGAGACCCCTAGCATTATTTCTATTGTTATGTGGTTCGCTTAGGATTCGGAAAAGGTATCAAGTGGTCCAAAGGGGTGAAAGGTTGCGAGCCACTGGACAATGTGGTGTTCTAACTTCGTTGACTTAACGCAACCCTCAGAATTAACAAAGTTGTTTCGCCCATCCCGGACTTTAAATGTTATTAAATGACAATGTTACTGCAGGTAATGTTACTTTTAGGTTGGCGAGCTTTCTGCGACCGCATGTGCTAAAATTTTCAATTCTATGCTTTTGCTGAAGCTCAGCTTTGCATAGTGTTGTGTCAAAGTTCTATGCTACAATGTTGAATCGGTTACAGACGCGCGAGTTTTATCATAACAACGGCAGAATTATTTTGAGTGAATTTAAAAAAAAAAAAAAAGCTATTAAGTTACCAACCAGGCGTTGTGGATATGGGCTCTAAACGGAGGGGGGGGGGGGCAAACTCCCTTGAAATCTTTGGTTTTAACTCATATTGTGTGCAAACTATTGTATATAATGCATACAATTTAATGCTGTTTAAATATTTGCAGAATGAAAGCAGACATCATAAAATTGCATCTTAAGTATTCAAAACTTCTGCAAACTTTTGTTGGAGTGGAAAAATATGTGAAAATTTAAAAATAAAATAAAAAAGAATAAAGAGGGAAATGAAAAAAGGCAGACATTTTGATGTTTTCAAAAAATTTACAAAATATTTAAAGGATCGGTAAAAAAAAGTATTTTTTTGCAGAATTTTTGACGATATTTTTAGCTGGGCATCGTATTAATATAGTCTGATACTGTAGTTTCTATATAAGGGTTATTATGACCAATCTTAGCCTCAGAAGTTAACGTTGACTGCACTAGTTCCTTGAATACTTTCGCAAATTCAAACCCTGCCCGTCGCCTCCTTTCTTGCACTGCCTGATCTACGTGGGCATTACCGCCACCATTGCACTTGAAACCTTATAGAAATTTCAGAGCAACAGTTTTGTTTTAACTGTAATTTCAATTAATTCTAGGAATTAAGCAAACACTCCAACAAAGCCAAGGTGGTGCAAACCTTCATAGTGGTTAGAGCTGCCAAAGAGGGCTCTTGTTAGCATGCCTCCCTGACTCCAAATATTTTCCTTTCTTCCAGCCCTCTTTTCTCTGCTTAAGAACCCCTGCTTGACCTAAACTTGGCCCCTTGTAATGTATGTTAAGGCTTTCAGAGGACTCCTGGTAATGAAATTCCATTGCTCCCTGCCGAGACCAGATATTTAGAGGACCTCTTTTTCCTGCCCACAGAAGGGCCCTTCTTTTACTTTCGTTTGGGTGAAAAAAATAATAATAAAATTCATTTGTGAGTTGTGACAGTGAAGTGTGTGCAACGGTAGAAGTCCAAAAATAAGATAGAAGATGCAGTGGTCCCTCCCCCCTAGAGCAAGCCCCGGGATCGAGTTACCGTAATTTTGCTGTAAATTATGGGGAAGTAATAAAATGTTACGATAAATAATAAAAAACTATATATATATATATA